>NC_086060.1:6368636-6671666 GCF_947568885.1 Cydia strobilella
AGCAAATTGGTCAGTTATAAAATTCCTTCTAAATAAATCAAAGTCAAATCCAGTGCTAAGTTGAATTAAAATTACAATTTTTAAAGTATGTATAAATAATCTGTTCGTTTTTACGGTTCGTGTTTCTAGAGGTAGGTACCTACATTAAATTTTATATCATATCGTAATACAAAAAATTAAATGTATGAAAACTGTAAAAGTACATACTGAACATTATACTTAATTTTTCAAATGAACGTAATTTTTTTATGAAAATGTGACATTTATCTATGACACTCCACACTTTGTTGTGTCAAAGTCGTTGCAGAGTTAGCATAGACGGACTATATAGTCGACGGACTATGTATTTAAGTACCTACAAAAAATACATTATATTACATTCCTCATTGTAATCCAACAACCTAAAGTAACGCATTGAACCTCTTTATAACCAATTAGAGTGCCTAAAGGCACTTTACGCCAGAAATGGCCCCCAATTCCGATGTCTGCAAACACGCCTGTATTATATACTGTTGAGTATTTGCTCGGCACACAACTCCAAGCTTTACAGAGGAATAGTTTGCCCCTTGTTACACCCGAAATTAGGGACCTAAGATACCTAATTATAGATCGGACAAATTTACTCTTTGTGCTACATGAGTTGTAAACTATAGGAGGCGGGTTCTAATATGGATGGTATAGAAAGGATGCCAATCTCTTATGGCAGAATTTTTGCAAAAGTGACCGCTTTCAGCTTTAAATAATAGTTCCTAATCTCTCCGGTGGCGCTAGTTAGGCTCTGGGACATGAGTATAACATGAACCAACAAATAACCCGACCAAATTACGTAGGTTGTTTTTGGTAGTATTTCGGTGTATGGTGGCGCCGCCTAATTACTGTTTTTTGATGGACACTTTTCATACCTAGAGATATGGCTCCTTTATATAGTCTAGTCTCCATGGGTTCTAAGTTAGAAATGTCAACTTGATTTGTTATTATTATTATGACATTGACACGACTCGCTGTGCATCTCGCACGCTACAATAGGTTCACACCTATCGTGTCATGTCAATATAAAAATCATAATTTAACCTAGTTTAAATCTGAATACTGCTCTAGGGGAGTATTGGCAGAGATTTTACTCAATATTTATACAGGTATATACATTCTAACGCTCTCGCAACCGCGAAGCGAAGCGGCGCGGCGCGGCGGCGCGGCGCGGCGGGCCCACTGCGTTTGCGTTCGCAACGAGATCGCCCACGCAAGACACTTCCAATAGCTGGTATCGCTGAATACTGCTCTAGGGGAGTATTGGCAGAGATTTTACTCAATATTATTATACAGGTATATACATCCTAACGCTCTCGCAACCGCGAAGCGAAGCGGCGCGGCGCGGCGGCGCGGCGCGGCGGCGCGGCGCGGCGGGCCCGCTGCGTTTGCGTTCGCAACGAGATCGCCCACGTAAGACACTTCCAATAGCTGGTATCAAAGCCCGCATTCGAAGGAAGCCAGTACTGTCAAACTGATTTAATTTGGCAGAAATTCAGACATACTCTATGAGAAACTACAGTTGAAACCGTACACAATGTTGAAAAGATTGATTTAACCCGCGCCGCATCGCTTCGCTTCGCGTTCAGGTGTTGTTCGCCTACGTAGTACGCTGCGTGAGACTTGGCAATTCAGACATACTCGTAGCAAGATAGATATCTATAATATAAATAAATAAAGTACTACTTAAAGACGTATTTACTGTAATGGTATCATGTCCGTACCGCCTTCGGCCAAACAAGCTATTTGGAACGGCTATAATTATCGTGATAATTATTTTTATGTTTTATGTAGGTATATCTTGGATATTATAGTCTCTACTTTGTCAAAAAAGTATTTGTTACAGCTATTTTAAGGGCCCTCTATAGCCGCAATGGGGGCCTAGCCATGATGACAATCTTACATTGACAAACGCAAAACAAAAAAGTGAAAAAGTATCGGTATGACAAATGCTACAAAAAGTCACGTGACTATTTACATACATTATATAAGTTTAGATTGGCGTTGGTGGCAATGATATTCATTTTGGCTAGCCTTGGTTCGCATGTTAACAAGAATAGAGCTGCAACGATATCAAAATTGGAATCTTGTAATATTTATGAAGCCGTTAGTTACGGCATGTTCCTTAGAGATGTCGGATAAGGATGCAAGGGAGCGAGGAAGCAGAGAATGCCCAGAGGAAGTTAAATTAGCAGCTAGCTGGTGCATTTTCAAGTTGTCAGTAACTTTCAAGTTGCCGCTCAGTCATAAATTAGACGTTATTGTGTTCTTTAGCATTATTAGTCGGTTTTCATACTAGATTATATTTTAGACATAATATTAAGCTTTGTTAGTTCTAATAGAACGTTAAAAGATTTCTCTTTTACTTATTACAATGGATTACAATTAGCAATGTGTCCGTAATAAGGTTGTTCATTGTTGTAGAAAATTAATAATAAATATTTACAAGGGCAGATACCTACAGGGCGAGCTGTACCCGTAACATGAATCACTGACAGTATCAAAACTGACATATACGCTAACGTCTACGTAATTAACTCTCAGTACATCTCGTTTGCACTAATATGCGAGTACGAGCGAGATGCATAGAAATTAAGTTACGTTCTCGCTAGCGTTTATGTCAGTGCCGACCTGGTGGTAGCCAACTAGCCACACTGTTGGGGAGTAGCGACCTCGCCGTATATCGTCGCTATACCTACTTACTCAACCTCATATCTGTAACAATCATTTGATGGAATAGTCGCTTTTCTTTCATTCGGAATACGGGTGTTTTTGTCATCAAATGAGTGTTGCAGATACGAGGTTGAGTAAGTATAGCGGCGATATAGGGGTTAAAAGATCGTAAAATGTCACCGCGCCAACCTTTACTTTGGCGCACCATTAGAGCAGACAACAAGCAAACACATTACACGTAGTCATACACATCATATCAGGGTAGGTAAACAAAAGTACAATAGAAAAATAGTACGCTTGCTGAATATAGCGTGTATTTTTGATACAACCTCATAATTATTGTAAGTTATAGTATAAATCCTAATAAATAATTTAAATAAAGTTACATAATGTTTGACCAAGATTTATTCTTTATTATATATTTTTTTTAATCTTTATTAAAGAGCTTTATCGCTTAGCGATTATGTCGCTCCATATAGTCATCATACAATCACACTCACTTACGATTACTAAGGCCTATATTTACTAGCTTAAACAGTGCTCTGGCCTCGTCCGACAATGGAGAAGCCAGGGCACTATTGCAGCCACCAACATTGTTAAAAATATTAAATGATATTTTCAGTTGGCTCCTAAAGGATTCGTTCCGCACACATTCCACCAATATGTGGTACACGTCCTCAATCATATCGCATCAATCATATTTATTATATTGTAAACTATTGCACAATATAACAAATAAAGTACAAATGGCGGACTTAACGACGGCGGGCATTCTCTACCAGTTAACCATCAGGCTAAACAGAAACAGTAGTAAGTCGGCATTAAACAAAAAAAAAAAAGAATAGGTAACTTAAAAAAAAAATACGGGTATGACTTTAATTTTTCGTTATAATAAAATTCAACACGCAATGTATCACTGCTTAATTTTTATTTAAAACGTCGCACTTATGCGATGTCACAAGTAATGACAATGTACGCAATACATCATCCGCTCAAAAATTTCGAAAAGTCAATCGTTAATTTTACTTACTCTGTATTTCTTGAAAGTCAAGGCGAAGGCAACATCGGTATCATCTCACATACTAATGAATACAAGAAGTGATACCGAGGTCTTCACATTTATAATAGATACATACTTTGTAAATGATGCGTCAATACCGCGCTTAGTTTCAATATTTGCCGTAACTACATTTGAAAAATAATTCGATTTTGAACTTTGTCCTAACAGAATAAGGCGCATTATCGTAACAGGTTTTGAATGTAGTTGAGGCAGATATAAGTTTAGTCACGGACCACTTTTCTACTAGATGAAATGTTTAAGATCAGTGAGGTACATATATTCTAATGAAATAAAAATACTAACAAAAATGAACTCTAAAGACACACGTGGAATTGGAAAACGTCACTTTTGACACTGACATCGATCAATATCGTATCTTTAACAAATTTTGACGTATTTCGGTTTATAATTTATGCCGTATCTGAAAATTCGAATCAGGCCGTTACTTACTGCTATGGCGCAATGACCCGAAATGAAAATTTGGCCTCCGCCACTACTAAAAGTCGGCCAGGGTTCTCTGTCCTATGCAGTTTCTATCCAGTCGACGGCTATTGGCTGTGGGAAGTTTGTGATGGTGGGGGAAATACAAGCGACGCCAACGCACGTAGTGAAAATTTGGAACGACATCTTCATACTATTTGGCAGCTGCCAAACTGTCAAGTTAGCAATATGTCACCCACTAAGGCTGCACCACAGTCATGCACGGATTGAATAAGTTTACTTAGTTCTTTATTTATATCTCCAGCGTCAAGTGAACTGGGCGCGTAGCCAACGTGCCAATCGTTAACGCTCCGTAGCGTACCGTAGTCAGTGACAGTTGCGTTTCGTTCGCTACGGAGCGTTAACGATTGCATGTGGCGAGTGGCGCGGAACTCAATTCGTTTCACGACGAATATAAAAATGTGTGGTAACTAAGTCTTAATGTGGAGTCTATGTAAAAATGTCTATGCGTTGAGTACATACGCGTATGTCTGAAAAGTTTAGCACACTGCAAAATCAGCTGATGCCCCATCAATCATCTTTCATCGCGCCGGGTGGGTGATATTAGGAACGAGGTTTGAGAAGCAGTCTTAGCGCGTGGGCGTACATGTTAGCAGTTTTATTACTAAAATATTGTATTGTACTAACAATGCCCGTAGCACGGCTTGACTCGAATTCGGCTCGTGATATTTGCCCTGACCACGCTTAGCGAGAGGTTAGCTCAAGTTGCGCGCGACTGCCGTGGCAGGCGAGAAAAGGCGCGACATAGCTAGAGCTCTCCCGCGCGCAAGGGGACGGCCGCTTTCACATCTCCTTCCCCATTTTCCCCCCTGGATATTAACATTATGGAAAATATTTTTATATAATTTGATGTATATTAACCCGAGCTTAGCACGAGTGCGCCATGACAGTATCTCGCGCACTACATAGACTACCCTAACCGTCCGACAGTATTATCTAGCCCGCGACCTGTCTTTTTCTAACTGTACTAAAAGGCTAGTGGAGGACCCGCGCGAAATCGCCTTTTCATACAAACCTAGTCCTCTTTTTCCTCTCTGGATATTAACATTATTGCATTTTTTTGATACAATTTGTTGTATACCAACCACAGCTACGCCCCCTACGTTTGACTTTAATATAGTTAGAAAAAGACGGGTAGTCTATCTCGCTGGCGAGATACTGTCAGCCGGGTAGGGTAGTCTATGTAGCACGCAAGATACTGTAGGACGGGTAGGGTAGTCAATGTAGCGCGCGAGATACTGTAGGACGGGTAGGGTAGTCTATGTAGCACGCGAGATACTGTAGGACGGGTAGGGTAGTCTATGTAGCACGCGAGATACTGTAGGACGGGTAGGGTAGTCTATGTAGCGCGCGAGATACTGTCATGGCGCACTCGTGCTAAGGCTCGTGCTCGTGATTTATCTCGCATGACAGTTTGTTAACTCTCAAATACACACAAAATAAATGGCTTAACAAAGTAGCTTTATAATAATAAGTATAGACTCGAATTTCAGAGGTAGGTCTTCTTCTAATTTTCAAATGTGAAATATATTCGTCAGCCAGCCGCCGGAAATACTAAGCCCAACGACAATAGAAAACATTTTATTTAAAAAAATGATACACACCAGATTACCAGAGCACCAGTTGTATAGAAACGATGAACATTAAACAACAAAACTTTTCTCATAAATTTCGCACAGAACAAATTAAAAAAACAAACAAACAAAAAGCTTCTGTCTTAAGCACAGCCGAAAGACGACTGCCAACCGCTAGTAAATTAAAAAGATTATTTAAAAAGTTAATTTAAAATTCTTCTGATGCTCTCAATCTCAATTAACGGAGTAGTAAGAGATAATTTTAACGCGACGAAAAGGTTCGTTACTTTTTCACATCTTTATTTAAAGTTTCTTTTGAAACGTGTTAATAGCAGAATAATAAACTCGAATGCATACATTATTACCTGTAAATATATTTTAATGACATTAAAAGAATAATATAAATTAAATTAGTGATCCTTTTTCAAACTGCTATCTGTGGATAATGTATTTTTAATCTCTTATAATAATTTATAATATAGAAAGCTTTTTTTTATCTTATTGTGATCTTATAATAAAAAGCTTATTAGCTAACATAATTACCTACTTTTGGCAGTGTGAACCAGGCACATTCGCAAGACATCCATTTTGATAAATGTTCGCTAAGTAGGTAAGTTTCGAAACGGCGTGTTGATGGATATGTAACTGCCAACCACACGTCTACGTGGTTCTGCCTTAATTAGGTAACCTAGATTGTTAGAAGTCACGATGTTCATAATATACCTACCTATAAAAGAGTAACGCAGCGTACTACGTAGGCGAACAACACGCAAACGCGAAGCGAAGCGATGCGGCGCGGGGTGAATCAATCTCTGATGCCTATAGAAGTGTCCTACGTGGGCGATCTCGTTGCGAACGCGAACGCCGAGCCGTGGGCCTGCCGCGCCGCGCGGCTTCGCGTTCGCGAGTTGTTCGCTTACGTAAGATATAAGTTCCTTAGATACAGTAATTGATTTGCAATTGATCTAAACCACGAATTACTTCAGTAGTAGTAGAAGTAGGCATACCTATCTAAGTAGGAAACTCGTTATCGCACAGAACCCAAGATAAATTGCAATAAGAAATGGAACATTTTGCTTGCAAGGTTTGACTCGAAAATAAATGTATACATACATATATACATGCAAACATTGCAAGTTAAATAAAAGCTCGTAAAAACAACTGCTACTGTCTGCGTATACATCATGGAATTGCACAATATACCCCTGAACCCCATAAAAGTAACCCATGTTCTTACCATAAAAATAACAACAAACTCGGCAGAAACCTCTATTGTTCTCACCATATATAAGCCTTCAACGCACGTAACCACTAACATTTGGCCACTATGTAAAACGGCCCACATTTAATAGGCCTCGTCGTTGCCAACATTGCCTCAGGATTATCAGTGCCTATCGGAGCCGCGGGCATTCGAGCTAGCTGAGATCCATAGTTCCTGATAAGAATATTAACATTGGTGGGGTATTCTGAGGAAATAACAGTTTGTTATTTAAACTAAAATGGGGCTTTATCGCGTTAACTTGCTTTTATTGTATTATTTTGTTCTGACATTTAAGAAGAATATGACATTACGATATTAGTCGCAGGTAGACCCCCATTTTAGTTCAAATAATGAATCAAGATCACTCATATCTTATTCCTAATAATGTCTGTTTGTATAATTATGATCAAAATCAGACTATATCCTACATATAATTTTTACTGTTAATTCTATTTCATTGAAGTAAGTAACTTCACTTTCACTTTCACTTGCACCACCGTCACTCAGTTAGAAATGTTTTCAAGGAAAAGCAGATTTTGACTCTAACTGGAATCTAATAAGGAAAAATAGAGGGAAAACGGGGAAGGGGAAGAAGGAGGATGAACTGGCTCGATAACATCAAACAATGGACAAAAATCAAGGACGCGGCCACGCTAACAAGACTGGCCAAGAGTAGAAACGACTTTGCAAAGGTGGCCACCGACGCCCGCTAGGGCATGGTAGCAGAAGAAGAAGAAGAAATTATTGTAATTTCATCGTATAGTCCTGTGTATGTGTGCTTTATGGTATAAATGTCTTTCTTCTTTTTCTTCTAAATGATGGATACCTACTATATTAAACATCAATATCATTATACTAAATAATTTGTCCCAAAAAACACGCCCGGTTTCCCGAAAAACACGTCCATCTTTATAAAGCTCCGAACCAACACGACGCCCTAATATTTTACAAGTCAGGCGAAAAAATAATGTTAAATTTACCCATGATTGATGAGCAATATCCTGAGAAAATGCTTTAACACTTCCACGCGTGCTTAGTTTTAGTATAGTTGTAGTGCTGAGTAAGTTTAGACATTTGTCAACGCAAAGTGACACATTTGGGGGCGAAAAAATGGCGGCACGGCGAGAAAGGGGTTAGGAAAGGTTGTGAAAGTGTTCTCAAAGTAACCTCTAACTCGGGCTTTTAATTCATCTTTACTCGGTTATTTATTATGTGATACTATAAACAAAAAAGGAAGAAAAAACAATCTTAACTTAAATAGTAATTTCATAGCTTTCGAATTTCGATATTGTAGGGTAACGTTTTTAAAATAAATAAAAATCGACAAAATTCGATCAAAATTGACACTTGGCGCGCATGATCTTTCCCGTTCTTTCTTGCGAAATGTGACAGAGACAGCGGCAAACCGATGGAACGGCCTTAAAACAGGGATTTATAAATAATAGTTCAGAATAGACGAGTTTGTGAAAGATTGATAACCCTAGAGACTATAGATATGTAGGTAAGTACATCTCTGTTATATTGTAAAAAAAAAGATTATTATAATGTAATGTTTACCTAGGTATTGGCTATGGTGTTTATAAATGTGGCTATGTATTTTTCATGTGGACATGAAAAACATGAAAAACGGTGACCGTGCTGAGCCAGCTGGAAGGAGTGCCTTAAAACCTTAAGGAAGCTCATTTTACTTAAAGGAAACATTCCTTTATTTTTAAAAAGAAACAAAACTGCATTCAGTTTTTTTGTTTTTCTTCTTCTTCGTCGTTCCCTCATGACTGAGGATTTTTGTTTTTGCTTGTCTAAAAATATTGAGTACTAAATATTCGATTTTATGGATATTTTGAACAATATCATTTTTTCCACACTGTATAAATGTGTGTGTGTGTGTGTGTGTGTGTGTGTTTTGGATTTTGTAGCCTTTTTGGCTGTTTTCTGTTCATGAACACGTTATCTTGAACGGAACGGAACAGACTGTCAATAATAATGACATTAACATAATACTATTCATATAAGTAATGATTGGAATGAAGTGAAATAAAATTTGAAATTGATCAAAATATGATAATATTAGTCGCACTTAGCATACCTAGTAGGTATATTTACACTTTAAAAATTTAATTTATAGCTGCATACCTATGTAAGTCTAAGATATCCTTGACTTTACAATGAGAGGAGAATGTGCACCAGCAATGGAAGTGGCTTTATAGGCTGGTGAAATAACCAGTGGCATTGAAAATGCATTTTACGATGGCTACTTTTATCTCTGAAAGGTTTTATGTCTACCAGTAGGCCTAGCATAAGAGCGGCGCGATAGTATCTCGCCCGCGGTATAGACTACCCTTTTTTTTCACTGTATTTAGAGGAAAGGGCACGGCCGCTTCTCCATACAAACGTAGTTCCCATTTTCCTCCCTGGATGACATTATACAAAATATTTTTGCATAACTTGATGTATATTAACCATAGGTTATGCCCCTACTCTAGATTTTTTTAAATATTGTGAAAATTAGGAGCCAAAAACCGGCCAAGTGCGAATCGGACTCGCGCACCGAGGGTTCCGTACTTTTTAGTATTTGTTGTTATAGCGGCAACAGAAATACATCATCTGTAAAAATTTCAACTGTCTAGCTATCACGGTTCATGAGGTACAGCCAGGTGACAGACAGACAGACGGACAGACGGACAGCGGAGTCAGTAATAGGGTCCCTTTTTTACCCTTTGTGTACGGAACCCAAACCGATTTCATACAATTTTTTAAATGCTAACTTTTATAATAGGTAATTAAAAATGTTATAAAAGTTAGGAAAAAACGTAGGGGCATGCATAGCTGTGGTTGATATACAACAAATTGTGTCAAAATTTTATCAATTTACCAGAAAGGAAAATGAGAACTACGTTTATATGAAAAGGCGATTTCGCGCGGGTCCTCCACTTTCGTCTTAATTTGAGAGGGACGGCTAGTCTATCTCGTGGGCGAGATACTGTCGCGCCACTCCTGTGCTAGGCACGCAGCTGCATGGACAGAAAAGTTTCAAGTTACATTGTTCCCTAATGTATTACTGCTGCCTGAACACACCAGTAAAATGTTACGGTTATTCTAAAGCAGACGCGCCTAAATTGTAGATAGCTCTAACTTTGGAACTACAGGTATCGGGAACAGAGTTTTTTCCTCAACAACGTATATTTGCAACAAACAATTGCTCTGAACTAATTCATGTTTTCTAAAATCAAGTGCCCTTGTATTTTTTGCTGCTACAGTCACCATTCGAGTGTCATCTTTATTGTTAATTTGCAACTATCCCTATGTAAGTCCAATAAATTTATCCATGCCAATAAGTAGGTACACATTTTATATCCTTGTTGGCACGGTAAGACATAAACACGATCCTAAAATCTTTGAGCTAACCGCCACCACAAGCACTTTGGGACTAAAAAGTCTACATCACCAACTGGCAATCAAACAAATTTATATTTTACACTATTCTACAAAATTCCTTCGGAATTTGAGCTCTATTTGGCCATTGTAAGAGACACACCAATTTTGGGGCGCTAAAAAGATAACTATGCAAAAAACGACGTTTTTGTCACGTCAATGGAAAATCGCTTTTAAACCGTCGTGATAAGGTGGTTCAGGATTCGGTTAGCTTTTTAGACAGTTTTACTAAAGGGCTGCGCCTCTAACGGGGTCGTAACATGAATAAGTAAACGATCAAAGTACTCTGCTCAGCACTTTCTCGCTTCTCGCTTCAGACTTGCTGCAGAAGTCTCCGTCAATTGAAAGTAAATTGTAGATTAAGGCATAAAATACTTTTATAATAACAGTGTATAACACTACCACACTTTATCACTGTAAAGAGTTACCTTCGACGAACACAAAATATTTGGTTAAATATAATATTCGGTTTAACTTGCTCATCGTTTCATGACTAGGAGACCTAGGAGTAGAAGAGGAGACTTGTTAATTTCAATGACTACATTTTTTTTAGGAACGGTTCTTTACTATCTGAAAACTTAATTTTAAACAAGCAGAAACGTCTGCGATCGATGCTATTAAGCTTAGAATAAATTTAAAAGTGGAAAAATTACTGCCTTGGGTGAGACTTGAACTCCAGATCCAGAGGCCGTGAGTTCAAGTCTCATCCAAGGCAGTAATTTTTCCACTTTTAAATTTATTCTAAGCTTATCTGAAAACTTGTCTATTTTCTGCATGCAGGTGCCCGTGCAGAGATAGTTTATAGGTATTTTATATGCTATAAACTAATACTAACGATAACGATAAGAAAGTAAATAAAAAAAAATGCTGTTATTTCCTCATAAGTAAGAATGTATCGTACATTGCACATCCTTGAAATTATTTTTTATAATCTCTCTACATCTTATCCACATATTATGAAAAATTCTGTAGGTAGTAGTAGAGAGTAGGTAGGTAGGTAGGTAGGTAGGTAGGTAGGTAGATAGGTAGGTAGTAGGTACAAACATTGGTTCATGGGTTCTATATGGGTTCTTTATGGGTTCTGGGTGGGTCTGTTTAGAACAAGTGGAAGAAAAAGTAGGGGTCGTGTCGTATCAAAAAGTCAAAGAGCTGGCGCAGGATAAGGAAAGCTCGAAGATACTCCACCGATAAGAGAATAACTCTTTAAGTTAATGATGATGATGGGTACAAAATTCATTTTGAACCTAAAATTGTTTGAATTTGTGATCACTTACTTATATGACGATTCTTATTGGGAGAGAAAATTATTCTAATTTATTTTATATTTTTTAGTATGTAATGTTGAACGATCATGATAAGAAGATAAGCATAATTTTGACATTGATGCAAATTTATAGTGTAATTTTTATCCTGAAATAAATAAATATAAATCTAAATCTAATCTTAAGGGTATAATTATAAAATCAGTATAATTTTAGTATGAATACCTAGCGATGTACCCAAGGAACCTGAGGAGCAAATTTTGAACATAATTATGTATATGTTAAGAGTGATTAAGGTAAAAGATAAAACCCGCGACATGGCCATATCTTCCGTCGCAAGTATCACGCGGCACGCCATTAACGCCCTTTTGATCCCCAGACATCTGTCGTGTATTAATTGCATTCCCGCGCACATAAAATTAAAATTGCCATTTTATTTGAATTAGCAATGTGCAAATTTTATTTACGTTATTACGCCGCGGCCCGTCAATTCGTAAAAAAAAACTTTTTCGATTAAAAATAACAAGGTAGAAACACAGGTCCCTTCGGGCCTTTTTTAATCTAGTTTCAATTTTCTTTTTATCGTCTTTTGGAGCGAGTAGATAATTACTTCCGGTAATATCGTGCGTAAATTAGTTCGTAAACATCATTGAAGTTTCGATTTAATTATTGATTCTGTGAGCTGTAAACCTCGCGATAAGCAAAAAAATGTAAAAAATAAAATACTTCGTTGAGGCATGTATCACAGCGAACTCACAATAGTTTTAAGTTACATAGACACTACAGCTGGCGCTTAAGTCCTTTATGCCAATTTTCATTTTGAACTTTTTCCAAAAAAACTAAACGACAGAAAAAATCTAACTACCGAACCTGATCACAAAATTTCACGAGAATCGGTTGAGAAATGCGACCTGCAGAGGAGAATATTATATACGACAGCATTTTTGCCCAAACTGAAACGGAGACCTTCGCTAACGCTCGGTCAATTAACTTTATAAAACATATTGAGATTACATCTCAAACAAAACATCGTGAAATCATCATGAGAAAACCCTCTAAGTTGAAAGATCAGATAGTATCGCTATGGATCGCTTTCGTAAAAACTAGTGCCTGTACAAATTCTTGGGATTAGGTTGCCGAGCGCACCCCCGAATTCACAAGCGAGCCGTGGCTAAATAAAGTAATACAATGTAAATACAACGCTACGAAGACGATGATTGTGTTGAATTTAGGGGTTATTTTATAAAATATTACTAAGAAAAAAAAATCCGTAAGAAAATCCGGAGGTCGCGGGCTCAAACCCCGGCTCGTACGTATGGGTTTCGCGGAACTTACCAGTCGTTTTTCGGTAAAGGAAAACATAGCGAGGAAACTGAACTAATCCTAATAAGGCCTAGTTTCCCCTCTGGGTTGAAAGGTCTGGCAGTCGCTTTCATAAAAACTGGTGCCTACGTCAATTCTTGGGATTAGTTGCAAGCGGACCCCAGGCTCCTATGAGCCGTGGCAAAAATGCCGGGATAACGCGGGAGATGATTACTAAGAAAAATTCTTCAGAAATTATCATTTCGTTATCGGTAATAAATTAATCAATTTATTATTCGGTAACCAAATTTCGTCCACACTAACGAATCGAATAAAAATGTCAAAGGGAAAAGATTGTTGGATTGCGTTATTCAAAAGCGTAATACTTATTTAGAAATATAGAACATTATTGTCGTGTCTCAAAATAGGTATAACAATATATATTAAAACAAAATATTTTCATTGGCTCAGATCGCTTTTTTTATTAATTTGGTTATAAATAACCTCACCTACTAAAATAATAATTATTGTCAAAAAAATCAGAAGGCATCTGTTAAAAACTTAACATTAAAGTAATAACTTACATTTAAAATGCCTAAGTATTAAACTGACCCGACTCATCACTCAGCGTCGAAAGTGCGTTACGTAATGTTAAACATGTTTACGATAAATAGGTAATATCTTCAAATTAATTAAATCGATAGGGCAGAACAAGAAGAAAACAATGATGAAACCCCAGTAAAACTACCTAATAAAATGGACAAACAAGTCTAACAACTTCTTGCATAACGCCTTCCCCTAACCAGATTATGCTTTTTCTGTGAGCCCCTGATTTTGTGGGTCCGTCGGTTAAATTAAATTACTACGTTTTACGAGATATGAAAATGTGTTTTTGAATAAGAACGAGTCAAGGTCATAAACTTGTATACAATTTCAAATCTTATGTCAATGGAATAAGACGTAAATATGCATACATATGTATGGTCGAGTGTAGAAAATGATGTTGTTTAAATGATATGATTGGGATGAAAATATTTTGGTATTTGAAAGTAATCAAGTGCCTTTCTGGAAAATACGTAACAGTTAAGGTAATATAGGGTAAGAGAAACAGTTAGGTATATAAACATTTCTTTCATCGCAGTCAAATCTAAAAGGCTTTGAATCTAAATTGCTATAAGATAAACTCATCGCCATATTCCTAGTGTGGTCCTGGTTTTCACCACGGCTCATCGGAGCCCGGGGTCCACGCTGCAACTAATCCCAAGATTTGGCGGAGCCTCTAGTTTTTACTGAACCGCCAGCCATCTGACCTTCTTACCCAGAGGGAAAACTAAGCTTTACTGGGATTAGTCCTGTTTCCTCATCATGTTTGTATTCAGCGATAAGCGACTGGTAAATATTAAATGATTTTCGTACATAAGTTTCGACTCATTGGTACCTACACGCTGTTATAGGTAACAGTTTTGCGGGTTTTCTATCTAAAATGTTATTTGGTTATTTGTGCCATTTTCAACCAAAAGGGTACTAATTGTTGCTTGTCAGTAAGGCGCTATTTCCATATACCTTCAATTAGAAATCAACCTTATCGACAAGCGACAATGTGGTACCTTTTGGTTGAAAACGTCACATTTATTTAATAATGATAAATAAGTAATTATAATAAGTCGGGGTTTGAACCCACGACCTCCGGACTGAAAGTCTCACTTTACGCCAACGCTTAGTTTCATAAAAGATAAACTATTGTAGTTTATATTTTATAGCTTCTACATTTTATGTTGTAATTTCAGCAGACGCTCATGTCTGCTACTTAACTTCAAACCGTAAAACACCAGCTTGTTAGGTTATAAAATTAGACCCCGCAGTCAACGCAATTTGCGTCTTCGCCTAGCAGTGCTAAATAGTCTTGTCCTTTTCACTATATACTTGGGATGTAATGTTAGAAAAAGACAGGTATTGTTTTGAATTTCATTACAGTATGCCCTGGGCGGTAAAGCTCAATTTTTATGTTGCTGGGGTGTTCTTACAAAATGGAAGCGAGTAGCTGCGTGTGAGTAGAAACTAATATTTTGAGAACCAAGCATCAAAAGAAAGAGTGATTTTAGAGTAGGCTATGTAGTGCGCTCGATGTGGCAAATATGTAAGGTCTAATATTCATAATTATTGGACATTCAAGGGGTTTGCTCCCAAGTATAAAAAAAAGGAAAAGTATAGCTTTCACTATCCCCGTTAGGTAAGTACATTATTATGCACATGCAGTCCGTGACCCTTCTCTCTGTATCTCGGCCTATTCAGTTAGTATTTTTTTGTTATAATAGGGTATTTGGCTGTATTTAAAATAAATTGTTTTACACCATGCATGAAATAATACACCAGAATATTAATTGAGAAACGTAGACAGCAGTTATTTTTAGACACAATTTATATTTTGAAACCCGTATAAAACTATAAAGATAGATAGATATTGTGACGTCACATGCTGGTGTTTTATATAATAGTAGCAAAATCGTTTTGACAGTTCGAAAAAAGAAACTGATTTGACTAGCAGTCAAATACCCTATATTTTTCAAACTTGAAGGGTAGGATTCTCATTTCCATATAATTTATAACCTAAAAATGCCAAATCTCGCAGTTTTGTATTGAAATGATAACTGTAAGCTACCCATCGAGGTTGAAAAATACTATTGGCGGTATTATTTACAACGGCGGGACTTAATCGCGTAAAACTATTGGCGGGACTATGGTGTTATTCATAAACGCGTTACTGGCCTGAATTTGCTATAAATCTTTTGTCCTTTTCTGTCATTTTGGCTTTACATAATTGAGAGAAAGGGATAAAACATAATTTATCTAAATCAGGCCCGTAAAGTTTTATGAATAAGGGGGTAAGTATATCATTTTCTTTAAACCCTGGTTCGCCTAAACTTTTGTCCCGTATTCGATTGAAAGCGATGGGAATACATGTTTTGGTCCAACCAGTAATTTGTTTATCGTTGGCGTGAACTAGAGCAAGCCTCGACCTGATTCAAGCCTTTAAGGCTGCGATGGCTCATAAATATTTTTGGTTAAGGACTTTGGTGATCTTTTTATTCTTGAAAATAAATAAAAAATAACTGCATGTAAACACTTATTACTGATATGTCCATTATATTCATAGACATAGACGTAATTTATTGATCCATTAGTCCATTTTTTAGGGTTCCGTACCTAAAGGGTAAAAACGGGACCCTATTACTAAGACTCCACTGTCCGCCTCTCCGTCTGTCTGTCACCAGGCAGTATCTCATGAACAGTCTAGACAGTTGAAATTATCACAGATGATGTATTTCTGTTGCCGCTATAACAACTAATACTAAAAACAGAATAAAATAAATATTTAAGCTCCCATACAACAAACGTGTTTTTTTGTCGTTTTTTGCGTAATGGTACGGAACCCTTCGTGCGTGAGTCCGACTCACACTTGGCCGGTTTTTTTCTACTCAGTCACTTCAGTCTGTCAATTAATTGACTGGCGGAGATATTTAAATCAACTTTGTCAAGTTATTTGTGAGGTAGCAATGAGATCTATTTATCTAAAGCCCCCTCCACACTCGTTCGCGCATCGCGGCGCGAAGCCGCGAACACGAGTGTGGAGCCGATTTTGCAGATCTGCGACGCTCGCTCCACACTCGCGTTCGCGTCTTCGCGCCGCAATTCGCGCACGAGTGTGGACCGGGCTTGAAGCATCATAAGACAATTGCATTTGCTTAGCAGTCATGTAACCTTCTTCAACTAACCTTTTTCGATCCGTCTGGGCATTATATTGGAAATGGGTTAGTTTTTATTTTCAAAATTATTTACCTTATCACAATGGAATAAAAAAAATGTAACGTAGTTTAATTTAACTTATATTTACAAAAAATATCAAACCAATATTTTATTCATATATATTTTTTTCATATTTAGATTTATAGCTAGTCAAACAATTTTGTCAGTAGCATAAAGCGCGAAATTTAAATTTTCTACGGGACGATTACCCTTCGCGCCTACATTTTTAAAAGTTGCATCTTTTTTCTACTGACGGAAATGGCTTGACAGACTATATTTGAACACAGCCGTAATTTTTTTCAATTAAAAACTGGCTACTTATAGATAATTTCTATTGTCTATGCAATTTAAAGAGTTTATGTTTAAAAAGTTTTGCGCAAAGGTTCTATGAAATAACTAGAGACCCGCCGCGGCTTTGCACGGGTTACACAAAACCTTAACAAATTATAACCCTAAACCTTCCTCAAGAATCACCCTATTCATTTATTCCTTTATAAAACATAGTTTTACATGTCAAACACAGTATTTCATATTAACAACTATTTATATCTAAGTTACATAATAAAACACATCAGTATGTACTATATAATATTAGGTATAAGATAATTATGTCGGGTAGGTACAATTATTATCTAAAATTTATTATTTATAGCTTTAACTGTTTACAGTAAGTTCATATACTAATATTATATTTATTTTTAAATATGTCAAATATGGTAGATTTAAATATTTTAGATAATATAATAGATGAATCAGTCAACTACGTATGTGTTGACAGTTTAGGTAACTGGAAAATTGACAATAATTTGGTAGATTTATATATTCTTCATGTTAATATTTGTTCTATAAAAAAACATTTTAATGAATTACTTGTAACCCTAAACGATCACTTAAAGCATATAGACATTTTAGTAATTACCGAAGCAAATACACATTTCTCACAATTACCATTATTTGGTATCAAGGGATTCAAAGTCGATGCATTTACTCGCGAGGGACGCAGTGGTGGGGGCGTTCTTGTTTATTCACGAGAGCCTCTTGCTGCCTGCATGAACGAAGCAGGAGCGCCAGCCGCCACGACCACTATACGGACAGCAGAATGTGTCTCAATTTCGTTTACTAAAAATAACGAACATATTTGCGTAATATCCATATACAGACCACCTAGACACAATAAACAGAATAAAACACTAGAGTTCCTTACTGAGTTACGCACACTCTTTAACAGCTTACCTAGAAATATTATAGTTGTAATCTGTGGAGACTTAAATATCAACTTGTTAAGTTACCAAGATAATCAAGTTACTGCCTATGAAAATATCATGGCAGAATACGGATTTACAAAATGTATCAAGGATGTCACACGCAGAGAAATTGTCATGGGCAAGATAATAGAATCGTGTATAGATCATATATATGTAAGGTCATCTACGTCCGTTATTGATTCGGCAGTTATTACACATAAGATCTCTGACCACTATCTTATTGCAGCTGCAATTCAATGGAAACAACGTAGTTGCGCGTTGAACGATAGGGGGGCGGGCGTCGTGGTTCCGGCAAGGTCTCGCGGGTCGGCCGTACACTCGACGTACACGTCCACACAGTGTGTTACTAAACACGTACTTGACAATCGTTTAGTAAGGGAAAAGCTGATGGAAACTAATTTCGAGAAACTGCTAACAATACAATGCCCAATTAAACTGTATGAAGAACTAGTTCAATTGTTTAAGAATATATATAAACAATGTTTAGAAATAAAATTAACAGACAAAAACGGCAATAGAAATAATAAAAGCTGGGTCACTAAAAATTTTAAAAAATATATTTTGGAACGAGATAGGTTGTTTGACATATGGTGCAATGACCCAAAGAATATGTTAAAAAGGCTTAACTATACAAAATACCGAAATAAGTGTAATAAAGCAACAAAAAAATGCAAAAATGAGTATGACAAACAAAGCATATTGAACTGTAACAATAATATTAAAAAGATTTGGGATAAAATTAACGATTTATTAGGTAGAAAAAAGCCATCAATAGATAGTTTCATCATGAATAATATGAAAAAACAAGGTAGCACTAAAGAAATTTCTGATAAATTCGCATTTACTTTCTCAAACGAAATAGATCAGATTAAGCATGCTTGTAACGACAAATGGCTGGATCGAAATGAATATGTAAGTAAGACGAACGTATACATAAGGTGGCAACCCGTGGATAGCTTAGCTGTCAAACTTGCCATTCGTCAAATGGATGCAAATAAAGCACCGGGAAGTGATCTTGTGCGTATGTCTGATCTAAAGCAAATCATAGATAAGGTTAGCCCAGTGATAGCCAAACTGATTAATTTATCAGTAGCTCAACAAAAATATCCTAATAATTTAAAGAAGTCAATTGTTCGCCCAGTTCATAAAAAAGGTGATCGCAAAGAACACTCCAATTATAGACCAATATCAATTCTATCAAGTCTTGACAAGGTTATTGAAAAATGCATCATTAATCAAATAAATTCTTTCCTACACAAAAATAATATACTAAATGACTGCCAACATGGTTTTCAAAGATATAAAAGTACAACTACACTTTTATCGAAATTTACAGATGAAATAAATACTTATCTAGGAGATAAAAAGTTCGTTGTAGCCATATTCTACGATTTTAAAAAAGCATTTGACACCTTAGAAACTAACACCCTTTTAAATGCAATGGACGAATGCGGAGTGGGGCAGCCACTAAACTGCTGGTTTCGTGACTACCTCACATCGCGTTCATATCGCGTCAAAATAAGTGACTGCTTAAGTGACGAGATACAAGTGCGATACGGAGTTCCCCAAGGCTCCGTATGTGGTCCCTTATGTTATCTCATGCACGTCAACAGTTTGTGTGGAGCATTGCGAAACAGTTCTGCATATATGTTTGCTGACGATCTATGTACGCTACGTGCAGGAACCAATCTTAACGAGGCCTGTCACTTAATTCAGCAAGACATAGACGCAGTAGTGAAATGGTCCCATGATAATGGGATCATACTAAATTCTGCAAAAACTAAATTTATTATTATACAGTCTCCCTACATGTGCACACCAGGGTCGCCCCCATTACTCTATACTCACAGCTACAGTTGTTTCCACAATAATGTAAGCAATTGCCAGTGTGAACCCATAGAAAAAGTAGACTGTGTGACATATCTTGGAATCAAGGTTGACTCTGGTTTCTCCTGGATTCAGCACATAAACTATGTTAGCAATAAGCTTCGAATCCTTTTAGGTAAATTTTATCACTTACGCAGTAAAGTGCCATGTAATATATTGAAATGTCTATATTTTGCTTTGGTAGACTCTACGCTGAGCTATGCTCTAGATTGCTACGGACTCGCATCCAAATCCCACATAGATAAACTAGAAACATTACAGATAAGGTTCTTAAAATTATTGGTCAATAATAAAACGAAAAACAAGTGTAAAGATAACTCAAAATTATTCAAAGTCTGCAAAATCTTGCCAATTAGTTTAAAACACAAATATCTCCTAACAGTAAATAACCATGGTAATCAAGCGCATAGCCTAGTACTGATCGACCACTCGCATAGCACAAAATCTGTGTCTGCTGGCAAATATGAGGTACCACGAGTACAAAACTATTTCGGTGACAGAACCCTAAAGAAAAGATTACCGTACTACCTCAATAACCTACCGTATAAGATAAGACACCAGCCCGACAAATCTAAATTTAAAAACAGCTTAAGAAATACTTACTGGATACACTTAAGTGACACCTGTATCACAAACAGGATGTCGCTTAAGTGTGCCAATAATTAACATTTAGCATAACAAGCAATAAGTATAACAAGCAAGCATAGCAAGTAAGCATAGCAAGTAGAATAATTTAGTTAACTATCTTACCTGCAGGCAAACTGTGAACAACAGTTTTGCAGGAAACTGTATAAATTGTATGTAAAATTTTGGATTAATAAATCTCTCTATCTATCTATCTATGTAAGTATATCACATAATTATGGTTAGTTAAATTCATATGTTATATTTCTATAGCTTGGGATTGTGAACCAGTTCAAGAGTGCACGCCGTCGAAAAATTCATTGTTAAAATTATTAAGTGACCATTTCTTAACGGGTAAAGGCCTCCTCCATTTTGCTCCACGCCTGTCTGTCTGTCTGTCTGTGTATTGATAGGTGAAAACCGCATGAAAATACGTTTAGTGGTTTTTGAGTTTATCGCGAACATACAAACAGACAGACGCGGCGGGGGATTTTGTTTTATAAAGTGTAGTGATATTATAATTATTATCATCGCGCAGTGTCGTTCAAAAATAGATACCCTTCAATTAACGATACATTATATTGCGTGTGCGTGTAAGCGTGAGATTGCAAATGATACAATTTAAATTGTAAGTTAGGTATCAACCAAACAATTGAATACAATTTGTATCAACATTATTTTGATCTTCATTCTATACTAATTTTGTATTACAAAATGTTTACCGTGTTTGCTATTCCTCAAAGTCAATTGCTTAAATAATCTGATATCATTATATATTTACAAAACGTAATGATTTATGTATGCGTGCATCATTGTATCCCATGGACCACGTTATGCTATAGGGTACCCACCTATGCTATACCTGTTTAAGGATTAATTTATGTGTATGGTATAATATTGTAAGTATTTATAATATGGATGTTGTATGGCGAAATGGACGTGAAATTTAACAAACACCGTCCTTGGATTTTATCGCGTATGTATAAGGAATCTAAATATCCCTACTATTCGCATAAACTAAAGAACTAGACTAAAGAATAATAATTATATTCACCTCCGTCATAATTACAAAGTGTACAAAAATAATGAACATAAATTATACTATGGCTAGAAATTTGTTGATTTAGATAAGCGAATTTAAATATGTTGAAACTAAACTTGGGTGGCCACTGTTACGAGTATAGCAAAATAATAAGTAAAAACTGTAAGAACTTAATTTCATTTCTTTAAAAAAAAGGGAATCGCCTTCAAAAAACCAACCCACTAAAACCCACCCCTATCCTTGTCCAGTCCCTATTCCGAATACCTAGAAAGATATTGATTTTGAAGCTGAATTTTCCGTGGTAGTTAAACACCGTGACCGAGCTCGGTTGTCTGCTGCGGTTGATGAACGGCAAGACAATAAGCGGGCAATGGCAACTTGCTGCGAATATTGCGTTGCGGTAGAGCAACGCAGCGAATTGCGCAACAGGCAAAAGGTGGTAGATTTTTTTTTCATTAAATTTTACTTTCATTATTTTCGGCTTGTTGTTCCTTATAAACTGAAATAAATGTCATATACTAAAGAAAAATTGCCCAAGTCCTCCCGTGACCGGAGCTTACGCGACTAACGCTCTCTCTCCCCCGTCGCCAGTCCTATTGCTTTAATTGGTCGCTCTTATTGTTCCTTTTATAAAATAATAATAGGCTTCCTGATGCTGTGCGAAAATGTAGTTATCTACCGCTCTCTAATCAGAGTAAAAGTCAGTTTCTCGTTATTTAATCACCACAGTTATTTATAACAGTAGTTGGTTTATTATGTTTTCAGGCATCATGGTCATCATTACATAGTATAAAACAAAGTCGCTTCCTGCTGTCTGTCTGTCCTTATGTATGCTTAGATCTTTAAAACCACGCAACGGATTTTGATGCGGTTTTTTTAAATAAATAGTGATTCAAGAGGAAGGTACATCAGCATTGCACCCGTGCGAAGCCGCCGCCGGGTCGCTAGTTTACACTATAAATATTAATTCCAATATCTAATCGAAACACATTTTTTTTTTATATTTACTTTTATAAGGAATAGTCATTTCTGCATACCATCATTCTGATCAAAATTAACATCCAGTCTTCAACAACAACAGCAATAATTGTACTCACACTGCAGTACATAGTTGGATTCGTTTGATACATTACAGTGAAGTCATGAAAAGCTCCGTTTTATGTTTGCTGACATTAGTATCAACTGTGCTTTGTTATTTTAGGGTAAAGTTATATTGTAAATGTTATTAGTCAGAAATATATACACTAACTATATACGGTCAAGGAGCCTGGTCAGAGTGACACCAGTATGAGGTCCCTAGCGACTTTCATATTGTTTGTCACTCAGACTAGACAAGGTACGAAATGAAATAGGGAATATTACGTAAAACTCTGTATAGAGGGCGTCACTAGCACAATCACAGGGCCTACCGCGAAACAAGAAAATCGAAAATGCGGTTTCTGCCTCTATCACTTGCCTATTCGATCGATAGAGAGGCAGATAACGAACTTTCGATTTTCGCGTTTCGCGGTAGGCCACCTGTAAACAAACCGCCTTGATGCATCAATGTCATAGTGAAAACTTGTCAAAAAACTAAGGTTTAACTTAAGGTTTTTAGTAAGTAAGTAAGTAAACACTTTATTGTACGAAAAACAAAGGAATCATGGTTACATCAGATAAAAGTAGTACAAATTCGAACTTATCCCTAAGAGGGATCTCTTTTAGTTAGGTGTAATAAAAATTTCTCTCATCACAGGTAACATACTACTTTATAACAGAGCGCGCTGTGATCACTCACCGCAGTCCAAAATACGTGTCTTATATCAACTTCACTGCTACCAGGAAGAACCGCCGCCGAAGCCCCATGTACTACGTGGACATCCACTACAATTCTTTAGTTCCCTTTGACGACACTTTTAAGGAAAGTCATCATTATAAATTGAAATAAATGTCAGATACTAAAGAAAAATCGGCCAAGTGCGAGTCGGACTCGCGCACGAAGGGTTCCGTACGGTTACGCAAAAAAAGCGGCAAAAAAATACGTTTGTTGTATGGGAGCCCCACTTAAATATATATTTTATTCTGTTTTTAGTATTTGTTGTTATAGCGGGAACAGAAATACATCATCTGTAAAAATTTCAACTGTCTAGCTATCACGGTTCATGAGATACAGCCTGGTGACAGACATGCGGGCAGACGGACGGACAGAATGTTGGTGTATTCTAAATTCGAATGGTACAGATGTAGTGCATAATTGTTTTTCTTCGTATTTTCACAGAAACGTACGAACGTGTCTTGCTTAGGGTTTGCAATCCGGATCCGAAATGTATGAAATTATCCGGATCTGGATCCGGAATCGTGGATCTTCCCATACGTTTCGGGTCCGTCGTACAAACCCTAGTCTTGCTATTTCAGTCGGACTCGGTACAAAAAGTACTGGGGTTGACTGAAGCAGCTTTTCAAATACGAACGTTTCCGAGAAAATACGAAGGAAACAATTATGCACTACATCTGTATCGTATCTTATTTAATTCAGATTGGGAACGATTTAACTCATGTCCTGTAAGCTTAGATTCTATTCTAAATGTTTATTAACATCTAACACTATAACTAGAAATGTACACCAGAAAAGTGTATTTTTAGGGTTCCGTACCCAAAAGGGTAAAAACGGGACCCTATTACTAAGACTCCGCTGTCCGTCTGTCTGTCTGTCCGACTGTCCGTCTGGCCGTCTGTCCGACTGTTCGTCTGTCCGTCTGTCAGTCACCAGGCTGTATCTCATGAACCGTGATAGCTAGACAGTTGAAATTTTCACAGATGATGTATTTCTGTTGCCGCTACAACAACAAATACTAAAAAAGACAGAACCCTCGGTGGGCGAGTCCGACTCGCACTTGGCCGGTTTTTTTACTGTAGTAATTAATTATCGCAGTTTCAACATTACAGGTTGTCTGGAAGAAATCGCTTTTTAGCGATAAGACCGTCTGTTGTTACCTAGTCTTAAGCTTGTATTTCGCTTTCTGTGTATTTTTTTTTTAACTTTATGGTGCACAATAAATAATATTTACTTAAAAACTGTAATAGATGTCATATATTAAAGAAAAAGTGACGAAGCCCTCCAGTGGTGAAGGCCGGATTCGAACCGGCGTCTTTAGCTATCGCGGCTAACGCCATGAACCCCTAGGCCACCCCGCCACAAATATATATATATTTAATAAAATAATTTGATTTGTTCCCAAACTTGTTAATATTTACTTACTTACTTACTTACTTACAGGTGGACTTCTGGTTCTACCAGTTTCTGAGCAACGAGTATCGCCGTAGCTTCGTGGAAATGCACTTCAGGTGGTGTTCTCTAATTCATGATGACCCGTTCTTCGGCGCCGCGATGAAACAGGGCAAGCTTAATGAGCCGTGTCCATATCCACCGGTAACACATTTTTCGGGCAAGAAAGGTTTACCACGAGCTTGATTCAGATTTAACAACTTGTAAACACCACCTTTCGTATGGGAGGGGGGACACTCATCCTTTCGGGCAAACTCGGCTCCACTCGGCTCAGCATTGCTCCGAACAATTATTAGGGTTGGCACAACTTGACGTCCCTTTGCTTGCACGACCGCAGATAAAATAATGACGTGAATTTTGACAACCCTAAATAGACGAAAGGGATAGTGCCATAATATACATTAGAAAGGGACAGCATGATTCGACCCTGAATCGCTGTCGTCAAACTTCGGGTTTGTAGGAAGTGTCCTTTCTGTACTATTACTTATTCTGTGGTCTTGTTGATTGGCGCGTATCTCACGGGTAATTTTTTGAACGCGATTTTTTTTTGTGTCCGAGATGAAAATCGGAGGTAGCATCAGATAATACGTACCTTTTTTTTCATAAAGTAGTCACACTTCCATACCGAGAATGAATTCACTGATTAATTTGTTTTTACTCTAAGAACAAATTAAATTACCCGCCCTAATTGCTAACCCGTAATCACCCGAGTTGATTCAGTTAGAAGGTCGAACCATACGGTTATACCTTAGAGATGGCCAGGGGGCGCCACAAGCCTTCGGGAATTGTCATATACTTGGAAATTTCGACCCATGCCACCGTGACCGGATATCCGAGCGGTTCAGGCACCTGTCCGGTAAACGGGGTACGCTGGTTCGATTCCAGCTCTGGACACTGGAGGCTTTGGTCATTTTTTCCTTCGTATATGACATTTATTTCAGTTTATAATTTGTTTTTAGGGTACAGAGCACCTGAGCATTCAAATTCACTTTCTATTGTTTCACTGGAACTGCGTTGTATAATAAAAAAGACAAGACACAATTATTGACCTATAGCCATCCTGTCGTCGATAGCCAAGTTGTTTGAGTCTATCATAAATAGACTAGTAGTCCCGCAAATCAAGCCCTTTCTTTGTGACTCTCAACATGGTTTTAGGGCTCGGCGATCAGTCGAAACAAATTTGTTAACCCTGGCTGATACCATTTCAGACCATTTAGATAAGGGCATACAGGTAGACGTGCTGTATTTTGACTTTAAAAAGGCCTTCGACCGAGTAGATAACGACGTGTTACTGAGCAAGCTGTGCAAAATTGGATTCTCCCCCCAGCTTCTTCGTTTTTTCGCTAGCTATTTGCGTGACAGGCTACAGTACGTGCAGCACGGATGCTTTGTGTCCAAGACCTTTCAGACTCTGTCCGGTGTCAGCCAGGGTTCCATTCTAGGGCCATTGCTTTTTGGAATCATGATCGATGACTTACCATCTGGATTCTAAGCCTTCCAGTCACCCGGTTGACCTGGATTTTGACTGTTTTTTGTTGCGCTGGTTCTAGTTCGCGCCTCGGAAGAATTTGCACCCGTTTCTCGATGCAATGATATATATATATAAATATATCCCTACACTCACCCCCGTGGCGCTTGTGCAGGTCTTCGTGGCTCCAGTTAAACTCCACTTTAAGTGTAACTTCACTTTTACTATCTTCACATCCAATGATCTTCTTTAAAGTATTTTAATAATAAAATTCACCGAATCACATTTAAAATCCGACCGCACGGAGCTCTGACATTTTCTTTCTTTTTTTCCATCAAATTCAAAATTCTGTTCCTTTTGTTTGTGTTATGCGCATGCCCCAAACGAGAGATATATATAAGATAAAAGGTGAGAATGAACGAGATGACAAAAGTGGCATAACGAAACAATTTAAGGATGCGTTCCGAATAGTTTGGTATTAAAACTAAACATTCCCCCGCCCGAGAAAGGCTAAAGCCTTTATCAACAAATAAACAAAATTCAACTCTATTAATAAATTAAAATACTAAACTAAAACAGTTTGGTATCGCTACCTCCGCTTAATCTTCCAAAGGAAGCCTACAAATCTTAACAACCGGCCGCGTGAAGCTACCTGTAAAAGTTTTAAGACGCACTACCCTAACAACACCGGCTTTGCCGGGTAGCAATTCCTCTATTCTTCCTAACCTCCATTTCAGAGGAGGTAAATTTTCCTCCTTTATAAGAACAAGATCGCCCAGCTTAGGCGGATCAGTTGGAGATGTCCATTTTCTACGCATTTGAAGAGAATGAAGATATTGGTCACTCCATTTTCTCCACAGGCGTTGAGACATAGCTTGAATTAAGTTAAAACGACTCAACCGCGAGTTTGGCATATCCTCAAAATTGTACTCCGGAACCGAAAGCAAAGGTCTACCTATGAGTAGATGGGCAGGCGTCAAGACCTCTAGTTCATGAGGATCTTGGGACAACGGGCATAACGGACGACAATTAAGAACCGCTTCAACCCTGGTAAATACCGTTACCAATTCGTCGAACGTCAAAACCTGTTCACCTATGACACGCCGCAATAATGTTTTAGCCGATTTTACGGTCGCCTCAAATAGACCACCGAAATGTGGCGCCGCTGGAGAATTGAACCGCCATGTTATTGACTGCTTGGCTGCGCCGTCGCTAAGCCCTTGCTGTACTTCCTGCGAAGCCAAATATCTACGCACATCATCCAAATACCTATTTGCACCGGTATAATTAGTTCCGCAATCTGAACGTATCACACTCGGCATACCGCGTCGAGATGTGAAGCGAGTCAAAGCCGCGAGAAAACCTTCCGTCGAAAGGTCAGTGACGCACTCTAAATGGACCCCTTTGGATGCAGAGCATATAAATACGCAAAGATACGCCTTTAGAATTTTTGCGTTCCGCAAACGAGAATGTTTAATGCTGAACGGACCAGCAAAGTCAGTTTGCACAGTGTGAAACACACCAGTCGCGTTAACCCGATCCCAGGGCAACGCTGACATAATTGGCGCTGTAGGCCTAGCCTTGGTCCTAAAACATTTCATACACTTGTAAATTCGTGTACGAACCACTTGTCCTGCTGAAAGAATCCAAAATTGCCGTTGTAATACCGCCATGAGCACCGTAGCTCCCGCATGGCAATAAGTCACATGAAAATGATCTACGATCAAAATCGTTAAACTATGTGCTTTGGGCAAAATCACCGGATGCTTCCTTGGAAATGATAAACTCGAATGTTCCAAACGACCTCCAACGCGCAACAAGCCGTCATCCCCAATAAATGGCAGAAGCCGACGTAGCCGCGTGGAACATTGTTTATTCTGGGCCAAGCAGTGGATGTCGTCCGCAAACTCCTCCTGCTGGACCAATCTCATTAACCGCTGCAAAGCGAACCGTCGCTCTGAGACTGTCAACACCCCTATAAGTCTTTCAGACGAATTCTTGGCATTGTTGACAAACCGGAAACAATATGCTACGACCGCCAATAACATATCCAACCGACTAAACCGCATAAAAATATTATCTTCGTCAACAATTCCGGCTAAGGCCCGAACATTTACCTTCACCTTCCGCAATCCAGGTAATGGATCTTCCGATTTATCCATTATATTCCTGGGCCAGGTTTCCGCATCACCTGACAACCAAGGAGGACCCCACCATAAAGGGTGCTCAAGCAGTACTGATGCCCGACAACCGCGACTCGCGACATCAGCAGGGTTCATTTCTGAAGGTAAGTGTCTCCAGGCTATGTCTAAACCGCAATTCAGAATCTGAGAAACGCGATTGCCCTCAAAAGTCTGCAACAAATGTGGTGATACCTTCAACCACGAGAGAACAATGGTGCTGTCACACCACCCAAAGATTCCGTCGATCGTCATGTCATCACTGATGGCAGCAACGACGTATTTTAAAAGTCTGACTAGCAACGCAGCACCGCTAAGTTCAAGTTTCGGGATAGTTAGTTTTGATTTGACCGGTGAGACTCGGGATTTGGCCATCATCAAACTAACTATCACCCTTCCATCTTGTCCCATAGTCCTCAGATAAACCGCTGCACCATATCCCAGTTCTGATGCATCTGAGAATCCGTGCAGAGAACAAGACTTTTCGTCCAATAAGACAAACCGTTCCATACGTAGACTTGAAATTTCGGGCATTTCTTTCAAAATACCTTGCCATTCCGCAACCACGTCATTAGGAGCTTTCGCGTCCCATGACAAATTCTTCAACCAGAGTTGCTGCATGAGAACCTTACCCTGAAAGATGACCGGACAGATCCATCCCAAAGGATCAAAAGCCCTAGCTAATGTTGACAAAATTGACCGCTTAGTACATTCGCTAGTGTCGTCTAGTCTAGTACGATATGAGAAACTATCACTGCTAGAATCCCATTGAACACCGAGGATTTTATAGAAGCTAGGCCCATCCGAATTGTCAAATATCTTCCGAGGTTTTTCTAAATGCTCCTCTTCTATGTCTTTTAAGACTTCTTTGCTGTTTGACGTCCACTTACTAAGCTCGAAACCGCCAGAGCGTAGTAAGTCCGTCAGCTCCTGCTTCAACTTGCTCGCGTCTTCTATGGAGTCAGCTCCACCTAAAATGTCATCCATATACACCGAAGAGCGGAGAAGATGTGCCGCTGCAGGAAACCGCGTTTCCTCGTCGGATGCTAATTGTCTTAGCGCCCGAATCGCGAGGTATGGGCTCGACTTCATGCCGTAAGTTACGGTATTCAACCGATATACAAGCAAAGGTAAGTCTGGGGACTCCCTCCAGAAAACGAGCTGGAACCGCCTATCCTCCTCAGCAATCAAAATCTGTCTAAACATCATCCTGATGTCCGTTGTAAAAACATAGCGATGTAGCCTAAATCTACATATGATTACCGCGATGTCTCGCTGTAGCTTTGGACCCGCATGTAAACAATCGTTTAGGGCGACTCCATTCGCTGATGCGCAGCTAGCATCAAAAACAACACGAATTTTATCCGAATCCGCCTTAAAAATTCCATGATGTGGAATGATATAGCTACCACTTCTATAGTCCTGTGGTTCCCCGTTACACAAAGACATGTGTCCAGTCTCCAAATACTCCCGCATAAATCCGACATACTTATTTCTAAAAGCCTCGTTTCCGTTCACGAGGAGCCGCCTTTCCATAGCCAAGAACCGCTTCATGGCTATTGGTACAGTATTTCCGATTTCAGGGGCATCAGATAAAAAAGGCAACCGTGCTGAATATCTGCCCTCTTCAACCCGTCGATGGGTTTCTTTAAACATCTTCTCACATTCCAGATCCTTGGGGCTTTCTATAGTAACTGGAATGTCCTCCACTTCCCAGAATCGCTCTAAAATCCGATCTGTGGTTGTGCTACAGAAGAAGACCTGGGACGCACACGAAACTTGAGGGGAAGCCGCAATAGTGACTGGACCAGATAACGCGTAGCCGAACACCGTTTTCGTCATCAGTGGAATGTGATCATTGATTTTAATGCGCCCGCTAAGTACAATGTCACCAAGTAGATCTTCGCCTATTAAAATGTCAATCTCTCGACTGACAAAGAACTGTTCATCCGCAAGATACAGTCCCCGATAATTATCCGCTAATTGAGCCGGCAACGAATATTCAGGTAGGTTATGTGTGATTTTATTTAAGACCGTAGCTGTGGTCACTAGCACAGGCTGATCCGTCAGCCTAGGTGCCATGGTTAAGTTAACTGCTCCCCTGCAACCGCTTATAGGAGTACAGTTCAGTCCTGTGATTGAGGCGTCAGGCTTAAACCGCTTTAAGCCCAACTTCTGCACGCATGACTCCGATATAAATGTACTCTCGCTTCCTCCATCCAGTAAGGCCCGCGCCTCCTGGAAGCTTCCGCTACTGTCCAGTACTCTTATTATTGCCGTCGCAAGTAGCACCTTTCGCTGATACATATTAGATTTATTGACCTGTGATGCCATTAGTCCAGTGACTCCAGGGACCGCACTTCCTGGATTGCCGCTAGGCAGAGGTGCACTCACAATAGGAGCACTTGGAGAGGACGAGCTAGCGTTGTGAGCCTCCCCACTTGTAATAAAATTGTTTGACGTCAAACGTTGTTCACGATCTGAACCAGTTGCCGGAAGATCGAAATGTAATAAATAATGGTGTTTAGCCGAATTACACTTGTAACAGTTCTTGTTATAAGTGCACTGGTTAATGTTGTGACCATTCAAACACTTGAAGCACAACCTAAGCAACACCACCTGTCGCTTCCTAGCCGCAGGTTTCATCTCCAAGAATTTGTCACACTTAGCAATGAAGTGTCCGCTTTTTCCGCATAGTCGACACGACGACGCCGAACCCGCACTCTGAAATGCCGCATGAGCCTTTACCGCATGGCTCTGTCCACTTCCACTACGTCTTCCCGCTGACGCACCGGCCTGTGGCTCCGCACTGGATTCCAAAATCCGTATTTCGGTTTCCAAAAACCTTATAAGGTCCGAGAATGTGGGTAATTCTTTATCAGCGTGCTTGTCTTCAAAATGTTTCTTCATGTTGCCGTCTAACTTTTGAAAATTAATATAAAACAGCAAATAGCACCACGAATCAACAGGAAACTCCATCTTTTCCAAGGCTTTTGTGTTTTCCATCAAAGTATTTAAAAACATTTTTAAACCACTTATCCCTTTAGTGGTGACGTGAGGTGCACTTAACAAATTGTGCAACAGACGATCCGCCAACAACCTTTTGTTGTTATACCGTGTATTTAATAAATCTATCGCGACCGAATAATTGTCCCCTGTGGCCGACAAATGCTGGACCAAGGACTTTGGTTCACCTAAAAGCGACCCCGCTAAATAATACATTTTTTCAGTATCCGATAAAGTGGTATCATTGCCCACCAAAGATTGGAATAATTCCATAAAAGAAACAAACTCTTCCACCTGTCCCGCAAAGGTAGGAAGTTTGACTTTAGGGAGAACTGCCCTATTCCGCGCGCTCTTAGGATTGTCATTACCGCTACCGCTGCTACAGCTATTGTCCGCATTAGCTGAAGCGTTCAAATTAGTCAACCCTAAATGACGTTGTTTGATAAAATAATATTTTTTGTTGTAAGTCTCGTACTCCTGAAGATGACCTTCCAAATCAAAACTCTCTATATCCGCAGCAGAGAGTTGAAGTTCATAAAACATTTCCGTAAATGCCTCATAAACTTTCTCTAAATCTTGAAACCGCACCATAAAATCACTTTCTTGTTCCGAAGACAGTTCGGGATTACAAGCCAATCCATTCAAAACATCCATACTACGACATGCCGTATGATATTTCATTTGCAGCAACTGTATCCGCCTAGCTGCCGCCATGTTTACGTTAGTATTTGAATACGAAATCCAAATAAATATAAGCAATAGGATCCCGAACCCGAACAAGAACCACACCATGAAAGCTACAAATTACAATTACACATTATTTTTATTTTTAATGTATTTGTACCGCACACCGCAATAAATCTTTAAATTTAAACCGCACAACTAATATATTAAGTTTTAACCGCTAACTTTAATATACTATAAAATATTTATTCCGCTAACTTTGAAAGAAAATGTTTAGAACCCCTGAAAAATTGTTTATGTACCGTAATTAGCATTAAATACCGATAAATAATGCTCTATACCGCTTTTACTAGAAATATAAATGTTTAGAAAAATACAAAAATTGCACCTAGCTGAGGATCGAACCCTCGACCTCACTAATATTAAGCAACTACTACAACCACAAGGCTATAGTAGCAGTTACCAAACAGAACGAAATAACCCTATAGTATCTGAAACTGACAATATGGTAACTTAGCAACCAAAACTGTTTGAATTTGAAATGTCAAAACCAATATAATGAATTTATGACAAATTGAATTTTGCAATTGAATTTCTTTTACAAAGTCCGCGACCAAAAAATGTGGTATGTATGAAATATAAGAATGAAATATAGTAAAATAAAATCCCCAGCCAATATATAAAATATTAAAAAATGAGGCCTAAAAATAAATAATTCCCACAAAATTGGTGTGAAATGAAACCGCAGTGAAAAAATGATTATATTTCGACCGCTCGAAATATAAAGATGATAAGAAACGGATGAAATTTACCGAGGCGCCGAAAATGAAAAATCCGACTCGAAGACCAAATGGATTCTAAGCCTTCCAGTCACCCGGTTGACCTGGATTTTGACTGTTTTTTGTTGCGCTGGTTCTAGTTCGCGCCTCGGAAGAATTTGCACCCGTTTCTCGATGCAATGATAAATATATATAAATATATCCCTACACTCACCCCCGTGGCGCTTGTGCAGGTCTTCGTGGCTCCAGTTAAACTCCACTTTAAGTGTAACTTCACTTTTACTATCTTCACATCCAATGATCTTCTTTAAAGTATTTTAATAATAAAATTCACCGAATCACATTTAAAATCCGACCGCACGGAGCTCTGACATTTTCTTTCTTTTTTTCCATCAAATTCAAAATTCTGTTCCTTTTGTTTGTGTTATGCGCATGCCCCAAACGAGAGATATATATAAGATAAAAGGTGAGAATGAACGAGATGACAAAAGTGGCATAACGAAACAATTTAAGGATGCGTTCCGAATAGTTTGGTATTAAAACTAAACACCATCTGTTCTTGGATCTGCCAGATGCTTACTGTATGCCGATGACCTCAAAATTATTTACGGTGTCCAAGACATATCAGACTGTATATCTCTCCAGGAAGACGTAGACAGAGTTTACCTGTGGAGTATCAAAAATAGGCTGACTTTTAATACTACAAAGTGTGCAGTCATGACGTTTAGTAGAGCTCGCAATCCACTTCTCTACGAGTATACTCTGGATTCAGAGGCTATATCCCGTGTCAATTCCATTCGGGACCTTGGCGTTATCCTTGACTCCCGGCTCAACTTTCATGATCACATGTTAGCGCGTGACTGCTATAAGAGGTTAGGGTTTCTAATCAGGAATTCTAGGGATTTTCATGACACTGGTACCATAAAGCTCCTTTACTGTGCCCTAGTGAGAAGCAAAGTGGAGTCCGCCTCCGTTGTTTGGAACCCTTATGAAGCATCTTATGTCTTACTTCTGGAGAGAGTGCAAAAAGTATTCTTACGGTTCCTCTATAAAAAAATGTATGGGTACTATCCGTTTTTATACCCAACCAAATTTTTGCTAGGCATACTGGGTTTCAACTCGCTGGAGGTAAGGCGTAACTTTGCACTTCTCACTACTGCTTGCTGTATCCTGCGCGGGGAGTCGGACTGTATCGAACTGGCGGAGCAATTGGTACGTCTGTACGTTCCCTCGCGGACCAGAATCGATTTCAGACCTCGTGACCGTTGTCTCCTGGCAGTCCCGGCTTTGCGTACTGTATCGCGTAGGAATTCCCCTCTGGTTCGTTCCTTGCTCCTTTTGAATGCGCTCCTTGCATCAGCCTCTCAGTGTGATTTGTTTGCAGGCAGACAGGTGGTTGTGCGTGATGAATGTTTGAGGTTCTGTGAGAAGATGGATGCACGTCCTTCAACTGTTTAAAATGTGTTAATTATTTATTTTTAAATGTTAGTATTTTAATTTGTGATTATTTGTATATTGTTTCTTTTTCTTTTTGTATTTTCTGTGTAAGTTAGCAGTGGTTTGGTAATTTACTGTCATGCTGTTTAACTTGTTTGATAAAAAATAAATAAAAAAAATTATAAAAAAATTATACGCACTTGCAGCACTGAATATTTTGGTATTAATCAACAATTAACCCTTTATAGTTATCAGTGTATAAAATAAGTTTTCGGCAAACATTTCATTTTTGGTACCTACAAGCTTTTATCGCTGACTGTACTTTTCTTTCCACAGGCAACTAATACTCATCGAGACAATTCTAAAAACCCTGTTTTACCAACCAATTGATTTTTAAAAGACGGACCTAGCCAACTGTGCAAAGTGGTGATGGTGACAGAGTGACAGTTCGCAGTGACAGAGTGGTGGTAGTGCCATCATTATGTTAAATTTACATTTTTTAGGGTACGGATACCCAAAGGGTAAAAACGGGACCCTATTACTAAGACTCCGCTGTCCGTCTGTCTGTCACCAGGCTGTATCTCATGAACAGTTGAAATTTCACAGATGATGTGTTTCCGTTGCTGCTATAACAACAAATACCATTTCGTGGCACTTTTTCTTTTTTATGTTTCTCTGTTTTGTATAATTTTCTATTTGTGTGTGCTAACGAATAAATTATTTCTATTATATTCTATTCTATAAATACTAAAAATAGAATAAAATAAACATTTAAGTGGGGCTCCCATATAACAAACGTAATTTTTTTGCCTTTTTTTGCGTAATGGTACGGAACCCTTCGTGCGCGAGTCCGACTCGCACTTGGCCGGTTTTTTAGTTCTTTAGTACACTGTTATTGCAAACTTGGTGTCATTGCAAATTTTGGTTTCACAGGGCGACTATCACATGTACAACATGAGCATCCCCACGGCCGCTATACCTCCAGGGTTCCCGTTCACAAAGGGCCGGATCTTCGCAAACCTCACCCACAATGGCAACGATGTTTTTGGCGGCTACATTGACATGGAACTTAAAGAGAAGCGAGTTAAAAACTAATGTAATGTAGAATTTAAGTGTATTGTGTATTTTGTTTTGTCTCTTGTTTTTATTTTTTCTGCTATTGGCAATAAAACATTTTATTTTTTATTTTAAGAGACATACAAGTTTGAGGAGAAATTCAGTTGTACCACCTACCCATATTATGAATTGATCACTTTTAAAATGTTATTTCATATAATGATCGAATTCTATGATCTGGCCATGACACATATTGTGTGTACACAGTGTGACAGTATATTACACACTCTGCATAAGAGCCTTTTATTATCTTACTTATTGCTGCATGCTAGCATACTTTACAAAAGTAGTTACTTCTATCTGTACATCTTTCGCGTGCTTCGAAATACCTGTAACATTTCGTTTCAATTATTTTTGAACACAGGTGTGTCAGTTGATTCCCACCTTTTCATCTTAACTATGCATCTTTCCATTATTTACTCGAGATATATTCACGCGTACGACAACGTTTCATACGCGATCTAATGCATTTAAATGGTCAAATTTGCACGCTCATCCACACACACGTTAGCGTTAGCGTCAAACCTTTAAGAAACGGCTAGTGATGTGTTCAACATTCTTAACTGAATAATATTCTCGGAAATTCCTCATGTATGACTTAAATAAATAATGTTTTAACTCCAGAAATGCTAAGCTAGCTAGCTAAGCTAAGTTAAAAAAATAGTTATTGAAATATGACAGTCTTATTACCGTCGAATTAATATGTCATTCGTAGCTTGAAATAAAATTACCGTAGAATTTATGTCAATTAGAATCTTAGCTATAAAAATCTCACAAAATGATCGACTATTAGTATATCATTTAATACAAAAAAAAACTTGAAACTAGGTATCACTGTTGTTGTTTTGATATCCTTAGATGTGTAGGTACAGTTGATTTAGCATTCAAAGATTATACTGGCAAAGAGTAATAGGTACCTATATCCGCGGCACGTCACTATATGAGAGCAATCTGCGACTTCAATTTGAATAATGGCCCTGATCGGATATTTTGCGGTTCTTAGGATGAGTTGCTATTTGCTAAGCTTCTGGGATCCCTAGATTGAGATAGGTTTGTTCTGGGGCTATTGTGATAAGAATGAGTCCAAAATGACTGAATGAATAAAAAAATGTTTACTTTTAAGTAAAATGAGCTAACTTAAGGTTTTAAGGCACTTTCCCTATTTTCCCTCCAGGGCCCATTAATTTTTTCCACACTGTATGTGTCAACTCATAACTCCGTGAAATTATTAGAAGGTCGATCCGAATTTGAACAAATAATGATGTTAATTTGATCTCATTTTCACATGCAAACACGCATCACGTATGTACTTGTATATTGATGCGAGCGGATGTGGTGCGAGTAACATGTCAAGCTTTATAGTTTTTGATTTCTCATCAATATATTTTTGCTTAGAATAAATTTAAAAGTGGAAAAATTCTGCCTTGGGTGCCTAGACCCATATAGTGGGAAGATTTGCTGACTATGGATGAGGTCTTGGTGGCTCAGTTGGCAGAGCGCTGGAGTATCGATCCAGAGGCCGTGAGTTCAAGTCTCACCCAAGACAGAATTTTTCCACTTTTAAATTTATTCTAAGCTTAATAGAATCGATCGCAGACGTTTCTGTTTGTTAAAAATTAATTTAGAATGGGTAGCACATCGTAACTGGTGAATTTCCAATATGACTTGGAACTCCGGTGGCCGTTTAAGAAGTGTAACGCTCTTACGGTAGATCGCTAGGGTCCCCTAAACCCATATAGTGGGAAGATTTGCTGACTATGGATGAGGTCTTGGTGGCTCAGTTGGTAGAGCGCTGGAGTATCGACTCACGGCCTCTGGGGCCGTGAGTTCAAGTCTCACCCAAGGCAGAATTTTACCATTTTTAAATTTATTCTAAGCTTAATAGCATCGATCGCAGACGTTTCTGTTTGTTAAAAATTAATATATTTTTGATTGAAACACGCTGTACTTATTCCATAACTGCATTCATAAACTACAGTTTCATTAAAATCGGAAAGTCGTTGAAAAATAAAAGTACCCAGCAGCATTTTATTTCTTAGAATAGTTTTCGATAAAAAGTATTTTGCGTCCAGAACCAATAAATGTCGCGGCCAGGTAAGCTGGTGTTCATATTCTTATTCTAAAAAGTCATATCTCTATAGAAGTTTCTAGAGACTTGAGTATTTTATCTAGTGAGCTAGGTAGTATATTGGTTCTATAAACCTTTCAGCTACGCCATTAGCTATAGGAGTATAGTATAGTTATATAGCATACTTATGCTTCAGGATAAAACCTTAAGCTCGGGTCAGCTACCTTGCCGTTGAAAGGTTCTGTACATTATGGACGGGACTTGCTGGTTTTTGCTGTATACGGGGTATAAAGAACTTAGGTGAAATATTATCTTTTCTGTATTGTTCAAATATGACATAGTAAAATTACATAGTTACATAATAGTAAAATGATGATAATGGATGAGTTGGATGAGGAAAATACATTTATGGGAAACCATTGTGTTTGGTGATATCATAATACTTATTTGTAGTTGGCTTAACAATTGGGGCAAAATGATATTTGTAAATAAGAAAAGTTGAACATGATATTTGTTATGAAAACTGCTACGAAACGAGTCACATAAACTATGTATAGCTGTGGTTAATGTACAGTCAGCTGCAGAGAAAAGGTGCCACCCCTGTATAGAAATTTGTATGCAGCGTGGCACCTTTTCTCTGCAGCTGACCGTACAACATCCAATTGTGTAAAAATTTGTCCCATAACAGCAATTTGTAGCAATTATAGCAGCAGTTTGTCAATATTCAGAGAGGAATGAATGGGGACTATGTTTGCATGGAAAAGTAGTCGTCCACTTTTCATTAACACTCAACTCTGAATGTATTCGCAGATGCAAGGTTCATTTCTTACTAAATAGAGCTATTAAACTTAAACTTGTATGCGAAGTAGCACAGCACCTAATTACATTTTCGAGAAAATTAAGCAATATGCTTTAAAATTGCAGTCCATGAACAGTTACCAAACACCAAGGTCAAATTAAAACCAGATCAAAACCATAACAAATTCCTGAATTAGAATCGACCTCTCTACTTTCCGAAAAAAACCGGACTGCCGTGTCAGACTTATCTCTGCTATCTCAAAAAACATAGTTTTGAGTAAATCGACTTTAGTTTTTGGTGAGCGTGAAAAATAATAAACTCATATATTTCGTGAGTTTATTGAGTTAAGTCATTTTTAATACGTGTTTTGTGTTTCAATAGACGTGAAGAATAATATTTCTTTACTTTTTTTTTGTAAAAGTACATAGTTTTTGAAATAAACGCATAAACATAGTTTGGCGTAACCACTGTTTCATACATTTGGTGGTTGCGCGTAACTATGTTAACTTAAAGTTAGACGAGTTCGTTGTATGAGCGCTCATACTATTTCGCGTGGCCACGGCTCGCGGGCTTATTGCGGTTTTCGTTTATCTAAAGTTAGAAGACTACATTGTATCAACTTCTAGTAAAACGTGTAACCAGGGCATGGGGAATATTGAGGTGGTCACGCGTAGTTCTTTTATCTTAAGTTGTAAGAGTTCGTTGTATTAGTGCTCCTAGTAAAACGCGTAACCAGACTACACAAGATAATCCATTTTATATTGTGCTAACTCACATTACATACAAGGAGCCCGATTTCCATCAGTCCTTACATCATTGGTTATAAAGTAGATCAATCGTATGGTGGAAAGAGCCTTATGTTTAATAGCGTTTGCATGTATTGCATGTATGTATGTATGTATGTACGTATGTATGTATGTATGTCTGTATGTATGTATGTATGTATGTATATATGTATGTATGTGTGTGTGTGTGTGTGTGTGTGTTTGTTTGTATGTACTTTATTTAATATTTAATCCCAGTAAGTGTAAAAGGCGGAATTAACGGCAGAAGGTCAGTTACTCCAAAATTTTTAACCGCCTTAAAAAAAAGTAAACCTAGTGGAACTCAGGTTTGGTGCAACATAGGCACACGCTGTTTTGGTCATCCAACACGTCTTAATGAGTAGTTGGGGGAGCAGTACCCAAGATAAAGCTGATGCTGAACCCTGGTTGTACCTAGTGTAACTCAGGTTTGGTGCAACGTAGACAAACGCTGTTTTGGTCATCCGACACGCCTTGATGAGCAGTTGGGAGAGCAGTACCCAAGATAGAGCTGATGCTGAACCCCGGCTGTACCTAGTGGAACTCAGGTTTGGTGTAACATAGGCACACGCTGTTTTGGTCATCTAACACGTCTTAATGAGCAACTGGGAGAGCAGTACCTAAGATAGAGCTGATGCTGAACCCTGGCTGGACCTAGTGGAACTCAGGTTTGGTGCAACGTAGGCAAACGCTGTTTTAGTCATCCCACACGCCTTGATGAGCACTTGGGAGAGCAGTACCCAAGATAGAGCTGATGCTGAACCCCGGCTGTACCTATTGGAACTCAGGTTTGGTGTAACATAGGTAAACGCTGTTTTTGGTCATCCGACAGGCCTTGATGAGCACTTGGGAGAGCTGTACCTAATAGTGGAACTTAGGTTTGGTGCAACGTAGGCAAACGCTGTTTTGGTCATCCGACACGCCTTGATGAGCACTTGGGAGAGCAGTACCCAAGATAGAGCTGATGCTGAACCCCGGCTGTACCTAGTGGAACTCAGGTTTGGTGTAACATAGGCACACGCTGTTTTGGTCATCCAACACGTCTTAATGAGCACTTGGGAGAGCAGTACCCAAGATAAAGCTGATGCTGAACCCTGGTAGTACCTAGTGGAACTCAGGTTTGGTGCAACGTAGGCAAACGCTGTTTTGGTCATCCGACACGCCTTGATGAGCACTTGGGAGAGCAGTACCCAAGATAGAGCTGATGATGAACCCCGGTAGTACCTAGTGGAACTCAGGTTTGGTGCAACGTAGGCAAACGCTGTTTTGGTCATATTTTGCCTCTACTGACACTGTTTGAAACTTTTTCTTGCTTTTAGTAATAAAAATGAAAAGAAGAGTAAAAAAATATGTTTTATAAATTATGTTCATAACTTTACTTACTTTTTATGCATTTATTAGTTATCTTCTACAGAAGAAAGAAACTACTACAGAAGTATGTAACAAGATAGTACTCGTGCATTACTTATATTATATTGTCAGTTATTTCAATTAATTTTGTGTTTGTCATTTTTTATTTTTTATTTACGTTAAGATTTTTGTAAGTAGGTACCTGTCGGGGCTTATAACCTCCGTGGCGACCTGACATAGACCGACTGACTGACTGGCTGACTGACATACATATTTGGAATATTGGAACATTTGGAACGACCGACATTTAAATTCAAAATTAGACATGACAATCACAAGACCAGTTGACGACTAGTTTATGACAGACAGCGGACGACGATAAACTGTTCAGTACCTATGTAGGTTATCTTAAGATTAAAAAAAAAACGAAATAGTTTAGTTTTTCACAGGGTTTTCAGCAATGATTACAAAGTGAGATTAGCTAAGATAATTAGTCGCACAACCTTTGTTTTCTACCACATTTCTATCACTACACATTCGTAACAAGGCTCTACTTCGTAAAAAACTCATTTCAAAGACTTATTTATCATATTTTGAACAAACAACATAAAAAAACACCGGAACGCTAACTTAACCGGGTCAATATTACGTACGTAATGAAATGTAAATGTGACGTTTTCAATCAAAAGGTACCACATTGTCGCTTACCATAAGGACGAAAATTGCTTGTATCTTTATACGAAAAACCTGTCAGAATGTCCTTATGAAAAGCGACAATGTGGTACCTTTTGCTTGAAAACGACACAAATAAACAAATACACGTGGCAAGGAGCGACGAGCCGCTCCCTCCGCGCCCCGCCCCCCGCCTCACCTCGAGCCGCCTATCGCCGTACTACCTGCGTGTGGTTACGCGAAACTATGATAACTCGAGATAGTAGATATCCAGTTTGCCGTAAAAAAACTGCGAAGAGTTACGCATAATTATTCTAACTTGAGTTAGAAGAGATACGCATAACTCAATGTCCAAAAATTCGAAAACGTCTATCTTAAAACATGAAATATCTCAGTAACTAAAGACATTTTTTGAAATTTTGATTAAGTATTATATAAAGCATAGTGTCTAGTTTCATTAAGCACTGGTTAGGCGTATCTCTGCTATCTAAAGATAGCAGAGATACGTCTGACACGGCAGCGGAGAAAGTAGAGAGGTCGATTCTAATTCAGGAATTTGTTATGGTTTTGATCTGGTTTTATTTTAACTTCAAGCAATGGTCAAACGAATTAGGTAATTTGTTTGGAAAAAAAATCTGTGTTCCTTTACTTTTACTACCTACTTCTGATTAAGCAGACAGACCAAGGTTCTGGCATATTTTTTACTGAATTAAAGCTTATCTTAACACGTTCTTTCATAATTAAGATTTTAATTATTACTAACGAGCAAGCTTCACAAGCTGGCTCCGCAATACACAGTAACTGACAGTATGTACAAAACAATATATTTTAGAGAAAAATATTGTAAGCATTGAGAGCATTTATGAGCATTCCCCGGTATGACGGGTACAATTTGTTTGATTTGACGTTAGAGTGCAATTTAGAAATCGATGTCGATAAAATTATGACGTAATGTAATTTTTCAACATTATAATCGCCTTTAAAAATGTACTGGTATTTTTCTATGTAATTTTAATTATTGTTATCAATGCAATAAATGCCTTACGAAGACTTTGATGCCACCTGGGATGTATAAGTAATAAGACTCAACAACACAGAAATAAACAATGTTTTGTTTTTGCTGAATGCAGATGATTTGTATTCGTACTGTTTCAAATATGATACTGTATTTCGTCCTAGTATCCATTTTCCTTAAGACACTACCGGTAATTAACAAAATCAATTTGTTTAATGGCACTAAAAGCTCACAATTAAGATAGAAGACGTATGTGTTTTGCTTACCGGATAAGTTAAGTTACACACATGAAGTATTATGATTTCATTGGGTCAAACGAAATGATTATACTTTAAATCTTCAAAATCTTATTTTTGTATTTTCACCGAATTTGGGGAAAATGTGAATTTTGAAAATGGGTGATTTTGTGGTGGTGGCCAACAGGGTGGGCCGGAAACGGCAAGTGTTGTTACTAACCTTACCGGAAACACAGAATAAATAATAGTATTACATGGAAGTTAAAGGCAAATAGAGATGTCACCTAAAACCAATATTTAAACGAAAGTTGAACAGTTAGTATTTTCACCATTTAACCCTTAACGAAAGAATGAGCGAACGAGATCATAAGAAATCCTTAATTCAAGCCGCATTGCCACCTTATAGATCTACAAAATTTGCAAGGATGAAGTACAAAAAGAACAGGCACGTTAAAAGGTGGTCATTATTGTGCCCTAAAAACGGTTATCTTGATTTTTCCCACACTACATTTCTTTTACTAAGTGATTCAATAAATAAAAGGAAAAGTAAAGTACCTAAACTTACACTACTCGTATTTTACAATTCCTAGACAATACAGTTAACTATTTAGCAGTGAGGTTGTTAATGGCATTTTCGACAGATGCTGCTATTTAGTTCTCCCAGGGGCAAGATAAAGCGATAATTGCATTTGAAATACGGGTGTAACTAACTTATTTAGTGTCTGTTCGAATCGTAAAGAAAGAAAAGTGAAAAAATAGCATTGCTGACGCTTTGGCTCAGCTCAATTTATTTAATGTCATCGACCTCTAAAATGACCGCAACTTTCATTAAGTTAATTTTCTATCAAGCAGAAATGCTATTAAGCTTAGAAAGAAATTTAAGTGGAAAAATTCACTGTCTAGGGTGGGACTTGCACCCACGACCACTGGATCACTGGACCAGTGCTCTACCATCTGAGCCACCAAGACCGGCCAACCGTACCGTACCGTGGTAGAGCACTGTACTAGTGATCAAATGGTCGTGGGTTCAAGTCCCTCCCAAGACAGTGAATTTTTCCACTTTTAATTTATTTCATTAAGTTGTTCGTGATAAATAGAATACAAATGCATTTATTTCATTACTTTTTACAGCTATTCACAGTATATAAGGGTTAGGTAGGTAATTAGTCCATCTTAGTTATTAAGAGTTAGCTAAAAAATTCCTAATAACTAAAACCTTCGCTTCGCCGATGACATTGTCCTTTTTTCCTCAACGGCATCCGAGCTACATCATATGCTAGAAGACCTTAGCTACGCAAGCCTCGAGGTTGGACTGAAGATGAATATGTCAAAGACCAAAGTCATGACTAACAGCACAAAACGTAGGATTGACGTAAACGGAGAACACATTGCATATGTCTATGAATACCTTTATTTGGGCCAAATAGTCTCTTTCCAGGCGCGACAAGAAAAAGAGGCCGACAGACGGACCGAGAACGCCTGGAAGAGCTATTGGTCCATGAAACACCTCATGAAGGGAGACCTACCTCTATCACTCAAACGTAGGCTCATGGACATGTGCATACTTCCGGTCCTCACCTACGGTGCTCAGACTTGGTCTATGACGGAAGCTCAGAAGTCCAAACTCGGGGTTTGTCAGAGAGGTATGGAGCGCAGCATATTAGGTGTGAAACTCGGGGATCGCATCCGGAACACCACGCTGCGCTCTAAAACTCAAATAATAGATGTAGCTCGGAAAGCGGCCAAGTTAAAGTGGGACTGGGCTGGTCATGTCTGCCGCATGCCGAATGACATGTGGGCCAAAATAATCACAGAGTGGGTGCCCCATGAGCCAAACCGGGGATCCGGCAGACCTCGTCGGCGATGGCGGGATAACTTGGACTCCTTTTTGAGTGACTGGCCAGATGTAGCTCAAAACCGGGAGGAGTGGAAGAAGAGGGGGGAGGCCTTTGCCCAGCAGTGGGACACAATAGGCTCGTAATAATAATAATATAGCTAAAAATTTATATAAGCATTGTGCAACAATTTGATTGTGTAATGAAAAAGGTGCTTGCTGGATTTAAACCCGCCCTTGGAGTATTTTTATTTCCATACTTATATAGTCTTTTTATTACGAGCATACATAATTCTCATCATTTAAACTTTGAATCATAACGCAAGTTTCAGGTATTAAGGAAAAATATAATGAGATGGACATTTTTATATTAAGTGCTCATCTCATTTTGATTCCTTGGAGGCCGGCTCGTTTCAAAGTAACGAAATTAGGCGGAATTGCGTCTTGGAATATTAGGTTTGACCGTAGAAAACTACTCTGCCGTATTAAATTTGTGGACCTTGAGGTAGACTGACCGGTGTTCTAGTTTCTGGTTCATATTAATTTTAACATCAGATATAATTTAAAATCATTGTCTTATTTATTCTTCTTCTCTTTTCTTCTTCGACCTAGCGTTTTCCCGGCCTAGCGCCAGGGTCCGCTTTCCTACTCAATCTTCTCCACTTTGCCCGGTCTTCGGCATCCTCGGGTGTGTCTTATTTATTATGGCGTATTTTTTGTATTGATCGGTGTTCGCGTCGAAATCAATTTTAGAATTTCATCATACAGCTTTTAGCAAATTTTAAGAAGGAGAAATTTTACAGCATACCTGGTGTAAGTAAGAGTCCAGTGAAATTAGACTTTAAAATACATTTATTTTATGACGTCCAGAGGAAAGACCTTAACCTTAAGGCCCCATTCGCACGAGAGCTTAAAAAGCGTTGCGTGTGTGACGCACCCATAAGTAAGAGCAACAAAGAAATATCGCTTTCTCGCTCTTACTTATGGGTGCGTCGCACACGCAACGCTTTTTAAGCTCTCGTGCGAATGGGGCTTTACTCACACTAACACAAAAAAGTTATTAAACCGTTTAGGTTCCAAAGTAAGGATGGAGTTCTGCCGGTGGCGAGTGGTACAAGCAGTTTCATACAAAAATTTATGCCCGCATCGTTAGGCGCTAGGCGCTAATGGGTTAGATCAATTTTCCTATGAAATTAAAATTCGGTTTACGTTGTTACTTGATAACTGTATTTGGTCTGAATCAAAATAAGCAGGCTTACGGCCCGGCCACGACATCGCGCGGCGGCGGCAGCGGCGAGCGGCGGCCATAGGTTGGAGCGAGACACAGCAGTCGGACCTTTCGTTTCCACCTATGGTCGCCGCTCGCCGCTGCCGCCGCCGCGCGATGTCGTGGCCGGGCCGTTAGTGCTAACGAGCCCAACCCACATTGATTAGTGTTAAAGGCAATGATTTCTTTGCTGATCATATTTTCATTTCACTTGACGTTTTGGCTCTGATTGTAATAAAAGGTTATGAATTTGATTTAGATTTGACGCTCGCCGCAGCATTACTGCCGCGATTATGACGTTAATTCCGTCACTCATTTTAACGTTACGTTAACAACAACGCCGCAACAGTAATGCAGCTGCAGTTGAGATCTTAACTTCAGCTTTATAGTGTAAGCATTCCTACTCGCTTTGCCTTGCGTTGGCGTGGTGAAAAATTTTGTGTTTTACTCGGAGGCAAAGTTAGTGTAACCCTCGTGCCTTGAAACCCCCGCAACGCTCAAGATTCCACTTCTCGAATCTCTCACTTGCTCGGGTATCAATATTAGCACTGAACTTTGCCCCCTTGTAAAACAAATTTTAACTGCTAGATACCTATTGCAAAAAGAGAAAAGCGAGAGTTAAGAGAGATTAATGTTTGAGTGATACATGCATCGATTGTTAAGTTCTGTGATAGTTGTAAATGTATGTTTTTCATTAAACATTGAGAGACATGTTTCACATATTTGTAACTTGACTTAGAAACGAGGGAAAATTATTGCCAGTTTCTATCCCTAGAGAAATCAAAATAAATCAGCTGCATCGCCGAGCGGCGGCTCACGGGGAAATGATATGCTCCTCAAATTCGCTGTTAAAATTCCTTAGGGATTCTTAGGTCAGGGACTAATTTTAGTCCCTTAACAATTAATTATCATATTTAGTTTCCGGGTGAGAAGGCAAAAAGTAGAATTATCAATAGTTTTTAACGGGTGAATAGGGTATTTGACTACTAGTCAAATCAGTTTCTTTTTTCGAACCGTCAAAACAATTTTGCTACTATGGAATTTATATGAAACACTAGCATGTGACGTCACAATCAAATTACCTACTCTTTATAGTTTTCTATGGGTTTTAAAATAAAAATTGTGTCTAAAAATAACTGCTATCTACGTTTCTCTATTAATCTTCTGGTGCTTTCTTTTATGCATGGTGTACAATAATTTATTTTAAATACAGTCAAATAACCTATTGATTTGGGTAGATTATCGACGCGAATTGGATAACTTGTAGGTATTAATAGGTACAAACAGCTGCAAAAGCGTATACCCATGCACGCATGCACTTTTGCAGTTCGCTGTGGGTACATGCTGCCCTCTTTTTTAAAAGTAAGTATTTCTATTGTACAGCATAAGTAGGGCATGCTGGTTAGACGACAAATCTAATGCCTGAAGAGGAGGCTACATAAGTAAGCATGTATTTGGACCAATGCGCGTTTTTTAATGATCTGTTAATTTTTTATACAAATTGCACTATTAGTTATCCAATTAGGTATATTTTACAATAGATTTGTTAAGCGCATTTTCATATCAGATTGTCTAATTTCATAAGACATGTCCTGTTTTTTTTTGGCGTGGCCTTTGCCCACGCTTGGTAAGCGATAGGAATGACACTATAAAACGTATCGCACCGTGGCGTCAACATGGTTTAATGGACACTTAACTGATGCCTAACTGGGTCATGTCAAAATTACCCATAATTTGAACGATTTTGATACACTGCCGGGCCTCGTTAAGTGTTTCAATTAAAGTTAATTACTTACGCTACCTGTCCTTAACTGAACAGGCGGCCTAGCCAAGGTCACGATCGCGTACGCTTCGCTATTAAATCGCTTTGTATCTCTCTATCACTCTTCCATATTAGTGTGGCAGAGACAGTTGCGTTTCGTTCGCTACTTAGCGTTAGCGATTGGCATGTTGTCTACGGGGCCTGATATGGCGGTGGAAATTATAAGATTCCTTAAGGAGCTGCAGTAATTTTACGAAATTGACCGGGCTATTTAAGTATGAAAAATATTGACTAAAATTATCGACGGTGGGCATGGAATATTCCCACTTCTTACATGAAATCCTGGCAGTTTAAATTGTACTACAATCGACGAGGTAGCTGATTTGCAATTCGATATATCTCCAAATATGGCCAATGTGAAAAAGTTTACCATCACGTCACCTTCTGTCACTTTTCGAGTCGAATCAGACCCCTAAATTATTAGCCTTGGCCTGAAAAGGTTACGGCCCACATTCGTTACGTGGAAACTCTTCAGTATGCCTGGCAATCTCATAGTAAACGAGCAACATAAACATGTGAGACGTAAAACTTTTACAGCCTCAACAATGTTCCTTGTACTTAGTCGTAGCTTGAAACACGGAGGTTCATCCTGCATTGTTTATTGATGAGTGTTAACATTGTAAATCTTATTTTTTTGGCATTGTTTTAATGCGTTATTGTAATCGAATTTAAACTGTTGTGACATACTATTAAATAATTTCACGGTTTAGACACTTGTTTTAGTCACTCGCGCGACACGCACGCAATACACGGCCGTCGTGAACGCTCCTCGCAATATTAGTGCTTGAGAAAGGAGACCTAGGCTCTCCGAAACATGTCGCGCGAGTAACTAAAACAAGTAAGTCTAAACCGTCAAATTATTTAATGCGTTATTGTAGGCAGATTTTTACACGACTGTCCCAAAACAAGAGATATACTTTACTTTTAAAAATTTCGTCTGTTGGCCCAAAAATGATATCATTGGAATCCTTTCGTCATCCCGAATGTCATACGACGTACGACGTGTCCGAGTGTCATGCGATGTGTGTGACGTTACGAAAAAATGATTAGTTGGATTTGGTACTCCTTATTACAACGTTAAGAAATAAAACATTCTAACCTATGCACCCGCTCTGTGCATCCACGGAAGACAGCGGAAGCACTAAAGAGTCCTTCTAACATCCCTGTCCTTGGAACATTGGTGTTCCGGACCATTGGAAGGCGTGCGCGGAGCCGAAACCAACACGTAGAAATTTTGCAGAAATCGCGAAGCGTCTGGTTGACGTAACTGGTGACCGAAGAGCTGGCGGCTTTCTCGCACAACGTATCAGCATTGCGATACAGCGGGGAAATGCCGCCAGCATCCTTGGTACAATGCCTCAAGGGCCTATTTTGGATTTAAGCTAGTTATTAATTTCGTTTACGTAGTACCACTGTATATATCTTGTATGTAAATAAATGTCTATTATACACGTAGATACCCTTTTGACACTTTGATGAAATGTAAGGGGTACACCGAGCGGATGCTGCCCTTGCCCGTGTCACGCACGCAGAGGCAGCACCCACCGGGGTGTCAGGAATATTGAGAGTTGATGTACCTAATCTAAAATGAACTATGATATTAGTTGAAAGCGATGGACTAAGTACCTATGGGATAAAAACCCGAACGTCTGCCTAATAAAACCGAATAACATAGTGTTATTATTATGAATAGTAGCGTTTGAGGAAGTTTATTTTTAATGTGTGAATACTAACGATGGTTGAATCAGAAAAACAGTTCAGAGTACTTCAGAGTACTGAATGCGTAATTAACTAATTATTCGACTTTTCTAAAATGAAAATCGCGTTATTAACTTACCAAAGATAACACTTGATGCCTATTCGTATAGCCATCAACGGTACTGAATTAAAAGACCAAACTGCTCGCAGTTTCAAGAAATTGGATTTTTAATTAGATTTTGTCCTGTATATATTACAGTTTGCAGGTTAGAATCTGTTTCAAACAACATGTTTTTTAAGGAAATATGTTGTGCCGTTCTGTTGTGTGTAGTTTTCAATGGGTCAGCATTTAAGCTATTTGATGCCGAACCGCGTAAGTAACTTTTTTCGTCAAGTAAATTAAATTTAAGACTTAAAAGTTTTATTGACTAGACTGCACCCTTTAACGGGCAAGACTGAAAAAAATCGTCAATTCAAGCCTCATCACCAATGTATAGTTTCAAAACATTTGTGCAAGATAAAAATAACGTATATTCTATAAAAACCTGTCTATATATATATTGCGCTGACACAAGCAATATGCGTTTATGTCGCAGCAAACTATATCGTTGCTGTGAAACACTGAAAGTGGCTAATTGCCATATTACAAGGTATATTATTATATTCAATATTGGAACTTCCCAAATTACTGACATTTTAAAATGTTTGGAAAATTCTGTGCAATACTATGAATATATAATAATATATACCTATATATTCATAAGGGAAAAGTGTGGACTGAGCGAAGATGTAGTGACAAAAATTGAGAAAGGTATGTTGAGATGGTTTGTACACGTGGAAAGAATGAGTGAAAGGTGGCTAACAAAGAGAGTATATAAGGGAGAGGTAGAAACGGGAGTTGGAAGGGGCAGACCTCGGCGGACTTTCAAGAGCACCCTAAACCGGCGAGCGTGTATGAGGAATGTTATGAAAGTGAAGGAAGCGAAAGAGGTATGTCAGGATCGTAGCAAGTGGAAATCCGTGGTCTCTGCCTACCCCTCCGGGAAATAGGCGTGATTATATGTATATGTATATATTTATTTGATATTCGTCGTAATTGATTCTAACGAAAATTTGACATAAAAATTATGTCTAAATTATGTCATTAAGATACCATTCGCGCATGCATTTCGTCGCACTTGTTCTTACATGTATTGTCGCAAGCGAGAAGCATGGGCAAATGATAACAAAAAAACGGCCAAGTGCGAGTCGGACCCGCGCACGAAGGGTTACCATTACGCAAAGAACGGCAAAAAATCACATTTGTTGTATGGGAGCCCTACTGAAATATTTATTTTATTCTGTTTTTAGTACTTGTTGTAATAGCGGCAACAGAAATACACAACCTATGAAAATTTCTACTGTCTACCTATCACGGTTCATGAGATACAGCCTGCGGGCTTAGGACGGTAGCATTTTTATCGCCTGTCACCATGCCTGTCACCATGCCTATCACGTTCTAACAAGTATGTAAGTGCGAAAGTGACAGGCATAGTGACAGGTGATAAAAATGCAACCATGCTGACACCGCTGGTGACAGACGGAAGGACGGACAGCGGAGTCTTAGTAATATGGTCCCGTTTTTACCCCTTGGTTACGGAACCCAAAAAAGACAGCATTTAGATGTCAAAATGTAAGGTAATGTAATGTAATGTATTTTCACTTAGGGCAATTTGGAGTATCGCTCGCAGACGTATCTGCATGTTAAAAAATTGGTTTAGGGCAATAGGGTCCCGTTTTACCCAAAAAAGAGAGCATTTAGATGTCAAAACGTATAATATGGGCATTTTCACTTTAAACTGTACTTTCACTTTATGTTTCAAGTTCTAAGAGGCGCACCAAAAATAAACTTGACTGGCGCCGAGCTGGAAGAGGTCTTGAACATAGACACAGGCGGCGAGTACACCACGATGAAGTTCCAATACGAACACGACCAGTATCTGGGGCAGTACACTGACGCCGACAAGGGCGAGCGCTGCTATAACGACCATGTCAGGTGCTTGACATCCATCATGTAAGTTCGCCAAGACGTTAACAAATAACGCTGCGTCTTACTACGCGAACAAAGGCGAACGCAAAGCGACGCGGCGCGGCGCGGCGCGGCGGGCTCAAGGCGTTCGCGTTCGCAACGAGATCGCCCACGTAGGACACTTCTATAGGCATCAAAGGATTGATTTACCCCGCTCCGCGCCGCGCCGCTTCGCGTTCGCGTGTTGTTCGCCTACTTAGTACGCTGCGTAAGTCTGACCGTCTAGCATGAGTTGCGCGCGCGCTAGTCCATACTTGAAGTCGCGCTAGACGTATGGAGTCGCGTGCGAGAACGCAAATCATGCTAGCTAGGTCAGCTCTGAGTGGACACCCTAGAAACGACACAGCTATTGCATTGCTGCTGAAAATGACAAATAAAAATATTTTAACAAACAAATGTTATCAAATGTACAATAATATATAATAATAATATGTAATGAGTACAGTACGTTTTGTTTTAATTAAATGATCGTAGTTTTAATTTTTAATGGCATTTTATAAAATATGTATAAGAAAAAAATACATTCTTAAAAATTTCATGACAACTTATTTTAGGCCATGGGGTAACGTACCATTCGCATGATACCTTTAGACGAAAGTGGACGACCGCCTCGAAACCCGTTTTCCATACAAAGGTATTCCCTATTTTCCTCTCTAGATATTAACATTATTGAAAATATTTTTACACAATTTGATGTATTTTAATCAAAGCTATAGTTTAATTACATTACATATTATATACCTATTATAAGAATTATGAGCGAAAAACAGGTTTCATACAAATTTTTAAAAGCTCTTATAATTAAGTAAAAATCGAAAAAAAAATTAGACGATCAATAGCTGTGATAAAAATATATCAATTTGTGTAAAAATATTTTCCATAATGTCAATATCCACGGAGGAAAATGAGGACCACGTTTTTGACGACCGGTCTGGCCTAGTGGGTAGTGACCGTGCCTGTGAAGCCGATGGTACTGGGTTCGAATCCCGGTAAGGGCATTTATTTGTGTGATGTGCACAGATATTTGTTCCTGAGTCATGGGCGTTTTCTATGTATTTAAGTATTTAAATATTATATATATCGTTGTCTAAGTACCCATAACACAAGCCTCCTTGGGCTTACCGTAGGACTTAGTCAATCTGTGTAAGAATGTCCTATAATATTTATTGATTTATTTTATTTATAGATAATCGATCGTCCCCTATCCTCTTAATGATACGGAATGTGTAATTTCAGGGCCGCTTCTCGACCGGTCTGTGGAACGAACGGTACCTGGAGAAATGAGTTCGGCTCCATGTGCGACTTGTACCTGGACAATTGCAACAGGAACCAGAGTTAGAACTTTGTTTTTAATATTTGGGTCAAAAACGATAGGGAAACTCTTATCTTTACCGATTTGGGTACATTTTGCTGAGCTTTAATAATACAGCTTTTAAGAAGTAGAAAGTTGGAACATGCCTATGAGGGTCCGGCAAGAAAATTTGGCTTCAAAGTCCTAATAAAGTATTTGACAAAAAAACTCTTTGACCCATTTTAGCTCGCATGTCATCATCATCTTCGTAGTGTTGTCTCGACTTTTGAAATACTTATATATTTTGTCCTATTTTAGCATTAATTAAAATTAGAAGTGCGGAAAGGGAAGCGTAGTAGGATTTGAGGGCGTGCCGGTGCTATTTTACGGATTTTGCTATGCTGACAACACTGTGACGTAATTATAGTAGGACACTAAAGGTCATGATACTTGAATCCTTTTGTTCCGGCTTTTTGCTACAGCTCACTAAAGGGAGCCCGGTGTCAGCTCGGCAACATAATCCTATGAATTGGCACATACAGGCACTAGTGACTGCCACTTCACCTTCTAACCAAAGGTTAAAACCAACTCTTGTTTTTATATCTCAGAAACTACAGTGACAGTTCGATTGAAAATACTTGCCCATACAAATTGTCGTATTAGTACAAAACTAGATTTCTAATATACTCCAATCTGCCCAGTCCAACAGTTATTTTAGCACAAACCTGGATAGGTAGATTGGGTAGGTAATCGAACTGTAATTTTAGTATCGGGGACATAAAAACAGTGAATACTGAATAGGTTGGTCTTATTGGGATTGTTCGAAACACGATATTTTGTGTGAAATAATATTTTATAACTAAAAATAAGGAAATATTTTCAATTGAAAACTTTTATTTATTGAAATCAAAGTCTGAAAGCTTACCGCGAACACCGAAGTACGCAAATTGCGAGCATCTTTCTCTGTCACTCTAATTACGCCTTGATTAGAGTAAAAGAGAAAGATGCCCGCAATTCAGGAACTTCGGTGTTCGCGGTAGGCCCTCTGAATCTAAATATTCAACGTAACTTATGATTAAGATAGCTTCAGAATAACCAAAGACACCAAACTGTCTTCGTCTAAACTAGATGTGCTTGAATCTGACATGTGGATTACTAGTTATTGCATATCATCTAATAAAATTTAATGGTCTTTTATTCGAGATACCGTAGGTACTTTTACTCAGTCCTGCGAATAAATTATACAAATATTAAATATGACTAAAATGGTAAAGTATCAAAACTATTTGTCAGTTATTTCAAGATCACGAATGACTTTCATTATTTACGTAAATTAACATATTTTTAATGAATATATTTACCGATTATGTCTTCTTCTTCAAGTGCCTTCTCCGTCCCAGAGGTTGGCGACCTTATGCCTATATGCCGTTCTATCCGTAGTCATGCGAATTAGTTTTTCTGTACTGTCCACGTCTAACCAGTCTCTTATGTTCCTTGTCCATGATATTCTCCTTCTGCCACGTCCTCGTTTCCCTTCAATCTTCCCTTCAATTATTAGTTTTAACAAGTCGTATTTTGCGTTTCTATATATATGTCCGAAATATGAAGCTTTCCTTTCTTTAATAGTTGTTAAGACTTCCACCTTTTTCTTCATTAATAACATGACTCTTTCGTTACTAACTTTGTCGGTCCATTTTATCTTAAGCATTCTACGATAGATCCACATTTCAAAAGCCTGTAATTTACTGATCAAATTTTTCCTTAGCGTCCAGCTTTCGGAGCCATACATGAGGATTGGAAGAATATAGCATTTCACCATTCGCCACCTTAAGTGTAAATTAATCTTCCTGTTCGTCAACAGTTTCTTCATATTTTGAAAGGCACTCTTGGCAATACCAATTCTGGTTTTAATCTCCTGTTCAGGGTCCCACGTTTCATTAAGCCAACAGCCGAGGTATTTGTATTTTCTAACTCTTTCCAGACTATGTGAATCTAGTTTTAAGGAGCGAGTTTGTGCACTTGTTTTACTAACCACCATGTGTTTTGTCTTTTTAGTGTTGATTTTTAGACCATACTGTTGAAGTGCATCATTCAATTTTTCAAGCATTATTTGAAGGTCATCGAGGTTTTCAGCCAGAAGAACAGTATCATCGGCATAGCGTATGTTATTTATAAGTTTTCCGTTCACACGAATGCCCACGTCGAGATCCTCGAGTGCCATTTTGAAAATAGTCTCCGAGTAAATGTTAAATAAACAGGGTGAGAGAATGCATCCCTGTCTCACACCTTTTTCTATCTTTACTTCTTTTGATATGTTATTGTTTACTCTTATTTTTGCTTTTTGATTATAATAAAGGTTTTTAATAAATTTTATATCTTTTCCATCCCAGCCAATCGATTTTAGAATTTGAAATAATTTATCGTGTTGTACGTAGTCGAAGGCTTTTTCAAAATCTATAAAGCACATATGGACGTCTCTTTGTACATCTATGCATCTCTGAACTATGTTTACTACGGCTACTAAAGCATCCCTAGTACCAAGGCCTGCTCTAAAACCAAACTGTGTTTCGCTTATATTTTCTTCAATTTTTCTATATACTCTGCCATGCAGTATTTTCAGAAGCCACTTCAGAAGGTGACTCGTTACACTGATCATTCTGTGGTCACCGCATACACCGATTATGTACCGGAGACTAATTACTTAGAGGGACTATTAAATAGGTCATTATTTTATATTAAATAAAACATAAGCACCCGTCATAGCGGAAGCACGTTGTGTGACTTTTTGTAAGTCGATATAGTCGTCTTTTAGCCAAACCGAACAATATTAAATAAAATATCCCTTGTGGTTTTATGTACGGATTTATCCTGTTTTGATAATATTTTATTACATAAAACTTGCAGCTTTTGTAAATAATCATACACAAGAAGTTTGTTTACTTTTTACAAGACAGGTGTCAAAGGTTTAATTGCCATATAAAATTGATAATGTTAGTTCACGTTTCTGCCACGACGCTTCTCTTTTCGAACAGACTCTAACATGGGAGTGACATACTTTATGTGTATTATTGCTTGCAAGCATGGAGACTGTATAAAGGAGCCAAATCTCTATGTATGAAAAATATCCATCGAAAAACAGTAATTAGGCGGCGCCACCATACACCGAAATACTATTAAAAACAACCTACGTAATTTGGTCGGGTTATTTGTTGCCTTATATGGTTCATGTTATACTCATGTCCCAGAGCCTAACTAGCGCCACCGGAGAGATTAGGAACTTTTATTTAAAGCTTAACGCGGTCACTTTTACAACAATTCTGCCATAAGAGATTGCGATCCTTTCTATACCATCCATACTGCAAGTTCGTGTTTATATTTTTTTAATTCGACGTCTTATTTCAGCCTATTGGACCATAATCGATAGCGGGAACTGCAATAGAGCCGAGCAAATATATATTTATGATTTTGACGAAACAAAAACCATTAAACCTCGTAAAGGAAAATAAAAAATAACTATGTGTAACAATTCAAAGCATTAAATTGGGTTAAAAAACTATTTTAATATTGTTTTTTATTTTATATTCATGTATATTGAAGATTAGAAATGAACTTTTCAACGACGCGTATTTCACGTTTGGATATTTAAAATAGAGTACATTTATTTACACATCAGTTGGTTACTTAAGAGGGAAAAGGGACGGACGAAAAAAGGACCCCGCAGCAAGCCGGGCAAGCCGCAGCGCTGATTTTCAGTAATGTGATGATAAAACAGACAAAAATTTAATTTAAAAAAGCAATAACAATAAATAGGTATAAACGAAATAAAAAGAAAGTAATTTAATTTGTTCTTAGAGTAATAAATAGGTACGAGTAAAAGATTACAATTTAAGTAGGTGCCTAGCCTACTGCCATCACTAAGGCGGCGACGACGGTGCACGTTTATTAAAATACATTGTTTAAATTGTGTAATGTACGGAACCCTTGGAACGCGAGTCCGACTCGCACTTAGCCGGTTTTTTGGTTTTAAAACATAAACAGGTTACCTACATGTCTAAATTCTGTCCAGTGTGTGAAAGAGAAAGGGTAAGTAATTCACAAAATAAAAAAAGTATACCTAGTTGCTGCCGCTACGTAGGTATTCAATTCAACGTTGAATTATATTAATTTACCTCGTCTTTGTTATGATTTATTTAAGTGCCAACATATGAAATGACTATAATCAAAAACACAGAAGTCCATTTAAAATAAACTTAATTTTATTCTAATTAATTAAAGTGTAGTTGTTAAATAAAAATATGAATGTAATCGTACAACATTTCAGTAATCGAACTGTTTGAGTTTACATTCGTCTCAAAACTTATGAACAGACGAGGTATATTTACGTATTTATGTTATTTTTAATTTTTTAGTTTAATAAATCATTGTTATTTACGTATTTGTCTTCTTTGTCTAGTTTGATAAGCAAGTAATATTTTTAAGCTACTATTTTGTCAAGATCCAATTCTGATGATGGGTTCCATGACGAATGCCTCAAATCTTGATGGATTTAGATCCAGACTTCGAAACTTAAAGCGTTCCCGAAGCGCGAACATTTTTAGCGATACAGACAAGAACGAGACCTGCAGAATGCTGCATCAGTCATAAAGAAAATTAAATCCAAAAGTGGAAAAATAAATATTAAAAAACATTTAGAATAATTACCATTACCAGTACCATTTATATATTTAGTACCGACTAAAACGTTGCTTGTCATATATGAACTGATATGCTTGAAGCTGGTGCCAAGCCACGTAGTTGACCGGTATTGGTCAATAGTAGGCCAAACAACTAAATGGACAGCTTTATTTCTTATAGAACCGCAATAGGGTCTGCATTCGGTTCGACAGTTTGTTGACGCTTTAAATATTTGGCTTGGCACCGGCTCCAAACATTTCAGTTGCTAGCGGTGCCATATAAAAGGTATACCTAATATTTTATTTTATCCTTTTTCAAGTCGGTTTTCATTTTTATTTAGATACCAAGATATCCACTATGTCAATTTTAGAAGTTCGAATACCGCATCAGGCTTTTGCTGTAACGATGTGTCTTAATTTAGCGAAATAACTAAAAATACTTTTATTCGTTTTTCAACTGGAAAAAGCAGTGAACCCTTTAAGCCAACGCGTACAAAGGTACTCACGTACTCCCCATCCATTCAATTAAGAAATCACTCCTCACCAGCAAACATCCTTAATGCACAATTAACAACACTCGATATTGACTCATACTTGTTTGACTTTAGGTTCAAATTCGAATGGTCGAGAATTTCTGTTAGTGCGTTTTAGTATTTGGAGGTGTAACATGCCAGACACATCGCCGTGTTAACGGACATTATGACGCTGCGGCTCTTGGGCAGTTTTATATCGATTCTATAATGACTTCGATGCGTGTTTACAATAATAATATATCTGTCACAGGTACACGTTTTCTCTGTTGTATGCTTACGCTTCTTTTACTGCACTTTTGATGAGTCGTGCCAAGGTCGTATTATACCAAGTTCAAAATCATTACAAATTTGTGTATCCGAATCGGCCTCCATGTTGCCGACCCCAGTTTTAGGCAGTCAATCTACTTGAATTAAAAGTACTGTGTGTGACTCGACTGATTTCTTAATTCCATTAACGGCGCAAATCAAGTCGTCAGCTTGATCGATGGCTCGTTTCTTCTCTCTAGAGAAAAGTAAAATAAGTATATGAGATCTATTGGCGGTTAGCACATTCTGCTTTTAAATCTTGGAAAAGTTCAGTCAGACCCATCGGTTAAAAGTAAGGCTCGGGACCGGTTTTTTCTTCATACAAAAAATACCGGAATTATTACGTTCTTTTTCGTTTATTATTTTTATAATACGTAAAGAGCATAAAATAATTAAAAATATTGGGCTATTTCGGATGTAACAAAAAACCGGTTCCGAGCCCTGGTTAAAAGTAGACGCTGAAACCACAAATGGAGGCGTAACAAATGTTTTAATTAAATGAGGGTGCATTAATTTAACTATCACAGATTCGACCAAAATTTAATGAGAATTAAACAATAATTCGTATCGCCACTGAGTATTTATTCCCAACAGGCTTTTAATTTTAAAGCCAATTGAAATGATGCCACAGAAAGGTTTAACTTTAATAATGAAGACGTATATATGAAACTACGACAAAATGGCAGTTAACTCTAAAGGGGCCCACTGACTATCAGTCCGCCGGACGATATTGGCCTGTCAGTTAGAACAAAAAATTGTCAGTTCCGAACAACAGCCCCATTAGTCATAACATTCTGCCAGTGGCCCGCTATAGGCGGGTTCTCTGTTCTTAGGCGCTTGTCGCTATAAAGCGGAAAACACATGTTATCAGCTTCGCTCGTAGCTCGCGCTGGCAGTGAATCTGCAAATTGTCAACAGATATAACGGCTTGGCCCACAACTCAGCAAAGCCAATATTATCTTTAACTTTGACAGGGATTATACACTATTCCAGGTCGTGGTCTCATATCATAGCGGCGATCAACATAGCAAATGTACTTTTTTTGACGAGCAGAAGTATCCTAGTACCCTTGTAGGGTTACATATCAGAATACCGAAAATTGATTTACCTAATGTCGAATCACCTATGCTCAATTCACCTATTTAAAAAAAAAACCTAATGGTCAATTAACCTAACCTCATAACACCTAATGAACGAAATGCCTAATTCACGTTTCACCTAATATTGTTTTACCTAAGCTCTGATTACCTATAGGTATTTTGTTCGTTAGGTATAACAGCTTTAGGTAATATATCCATTAGGTAAATCAACTTTAGGTATATTGTTCATTAGGTATATCAGCTTTAGGTGTATCGTCCATTAGGTATATCAGCTTTAGGTGCTTCGTGCATTAGGTATAATAGGTTTAGATGAAACGAGCGTTCGGTAAAACGTGCATTAGGTATATCGTGCATTAGGTGTTTCGTCCATTAGGTTAAATGAAATTAGGTATTATGAACTTAGGTCATTCAATGTTTAGGTGAAATGATCGTTAGGCATTTTAAAATAGGTGAGTCGAGCATAGGTGATTCGACATTAGGTAAATCAATTTTCGGTATTCTGATATGTAACCGTCACAAGGACCACTAAATATCATTTACGTATATAGTCTCTAAAGTGACCGATTTCCGAACGCAATAGTTATTTGATTTACAAAGGGGCAAAGTTGTTGTTTAACCGCTCTCCTATGTGCTGTCTCTGGAGCACGTTCGATTTAATTCAATCCGGAAATTCTGTAGGTACGTAGAATATTTTAAAGACATACCGTAAAATGGGGTGAGTAGGGACAAAACTGACATTAAAACCTCGATAAAAAATTATTTTTACATATGCAAACTGAATGGTGTATATAATAAGTGTTCCGGACGTTTGTATTTTAGTTTTTATTTTATTTTGGGTAGTTCCATTTCATAACTTTGACGATAAACAGGAAATCCCACCCTCACCCCGTAGTCCCTCGTAATTGGGGTGAGATGGAATTTCATACTAAGGTGATTTTGGAAGATTGTTGGATCGTTTTTTGTTAGCCTTAAAATCCCTTCTCACCCCCCTTTCATCCCTTCTCTCCCCATTCATAACCCAACTCTCCCCGCGAACCCGACTCACCCCATTTTACGGTATTTGTTAATTGAGTACCAACTAGATCAATCCTCACAGTACACGTGTAGGTTTCATTCCTATCCCCTTCCCATCCACATTGTCAAACACACGAAACTCTCAAGTTTCGTGTGTTTGATAATGCTATTTGAGACTTGCAATGTTATTTCAGAATAACATTGCAAGCTCAATCACAGTACAGTAGAGTATATCTGCAAGAATTCTGAGAGCTCAGCCTAGCTAACAGGCAAAGGAAACTTCGAATATGTCTGTTCGTCTGTGGTATACTCTAAAGCGATTCTGGATTATATCACTATACGATAGGTCCACCGTTTAAGGCTACCTTTCTACTGAGGCGAGATGAGAGGAATGAACCAATATCTTTGGTTGTAAATGTTGTAATCCAGCTGAGGAAATATGTGGATTACAACCAATGCTATTGGTTGATTCTTCCTATCTCCACTCGACTCCACCTAAGTGTAAAGGGGGGCATAACTGCGGCATGAGGTTGGTTAGAAGTTATTATGGTCAGCTACTTACTGATTGACGTCATGACCGCATGAAACTAATTTGTATTCTTTCCTTTTTTTCCATTCTGTCCGGTAAAAAATAATAATTAAAAAAGTAAATAAAGTAAAAAATATATAAATAAACTAGTTTCACTGCGCAAAATGTGCTTTCTTTTACTAGAAAATCATAGCGCAACTTCTTTAACAACGGCATAAAGAAGAAGAAGAAATAAAGAAGATCTATAGAGTCGATTAATGGTCACCAAACTGCCCCATCGCGGTCACCACGCACCTACTTACATAAATGTTACTTAGGTGAGTACGGTTGTTGGATAGAAAATTTAAATAGATGGAGAAATCCATGACATCCGACCGTGTGTTAGATATTTTGGTTAGGGTTAGTGTGATCGGGTTCTTCAAGGGTACTTGCTCCAATATCCGTCGCTGGCCGATATCGGAAATGCGCTTACATTTACTGGCGAAATGGTTTCTGTTGGGATAAATTCCAAATTGCAATTCAGTGTTCAGTGTGCTGACACTTTAGCTAAACGTTTTCACAGTGCCCGTGTACAGGTTGTTCGCTGCGAAACTACATTACTTTGATACACATATAGGTAAAGTTTTTTTGGAGTAATGGGAACGCCGCCAGTAGGGTCTAAACGTTCAGTTAAAACCGGCTTCTTATCTCTGGACATTACAAAAGTACATTTCAGTACGAATTACTTAGATTTTTCTAAGACTTTTACCATACAAATTCAAAGATGTACAAGGTTCTAACATGCCGATAAGAATCAAGTACAAAAATTAGGTTTAAAAATAACATATTATAATCTTAACTCATATTAAAAATATTTTGACTAATTAATTTGTTAAATAATTATTCATGGAATAAATAAAATTGTTTGTTTCGTTCCTTGGTTGCATTATTTTCCAGTAGTCAATTGTCAATGCAATAAAAATGTAAACCGAAATAAATGTCAGATAGTTACGAAAAATAAGAGGACAGTGGGATAGAATCAGATTCTTCTGCATTTGTGGCAGACGCCATAACTACTAGGCCACCCGATCACTGCGGTACCAGTCCAAATTTCTCGAGTAGGTATATATCCAACGAAATATTTACTCGGATGCCTCGGATATAATTCCCTAGAGGTAAGAGGATTTTGGAACAAAAATGTAAAATTGATAGATTTAGTCGTTGAAATTATACACGTTTTGTTACGTAATATCTAAATAACAAGTATTGATTTCTATTAGCACGTCTTCTCATCTTGCCTTTTAATAATGAGGTCGCGAGCGTGCGTCACCGGTAATGCATGAAGAGATGGGGCAGTTTTTAAAAATTCATCAAAAAATCATGGTAGTAAATTATACAAATTGATGTATAAGAATAGTTTCAGCGAATGTTGTAGATTGTTTAAGTATCAAAATTACGTTGAAATTAAGTCGATTTTCAGAGAAATTGTCACTTGTTTTGAAGTAATTTCTGGAGAAAATTGATTTCGTCTAACTTTCATTTACACTACTTCAAAGTCATAATAATAAAAATGTAGTCTGATAAACGTCAAGTACAGGATATGTGTAATACAAAATTACCATGTTTAGCAGTCCAAACTTCACGAAATTTACAAATAAGAGCGACAAAATCAGTGCTTTACGCGCGTTTACCTAAACGTCCATCAGAAAAGCAAACATTACTAATTTAGTGAGTCTGTTTTCAAAAAATTGATCTGATAAAAGGCGTGAAAAGGCTGATAAAAGGCGATAAGAAGACGTGCTAATAGAAACCAGTACTTGTTATTTCAATTAGGTAACAAAAGGTGTAAAATTTCAGGGACTAAATCTATCAATTTTACATTTTTGCGACTAAAATCGACACCGGCCTCGTAAGGCGCAACAATAAACTGCTGACCACCGCTTGTCGCATACTGCGTGGTGAGTCCGACTGCCCGGAGCTTGTGGCTCGAGTTTTACGGCTGTATGTCCCGGACTTGCCAAAAATCCCTTTGAGACCGCGAGCGCGTCCACTGCTGGCAGTGCCGGCGGCGCGCACGGTGTCGCATAGGAATTCGCCGCTCTATCGTGCGCTGACGCTGCTCAATGCGCTCCTGACATCGGCACCTGAATGTGACTTGTTTGCTTGGAGACGGGCGACTGTGTGCCGTGAATGTTTAAAGTTCTGCGAGTTGATGGATGACAGGCTGTCCAGCACTTATGTTTAATGTCACTTACATTAATTGTCTCTTATATATAGTTCATGTGTTTGTATACTGTGTAATCTGCAATGTTTAATTTCTCGGTGTATTGGCTTGTCTGTAATGCCGGGTAAATATATTGTTAATAATTATAAATAAATATACAATCTTTTTATTCTTCCGGCACCCTTTCGCCAACTATAAGATTTAGAACTTGCTCGTACCTCATATCCAAATCATCATCATCGCCACATAATCTGTTGTAGATGTTTGTTGCGGCGCTTGTGGGTTTATAGGGTCCCGCATCGCCGTTGATGGATATAAAGTCCTATAGCAGCGAAACATTTTTTGCCACATACATCGCACACAAAACGCGAGTCCGCAGGTGGTAGAGCACGACGAAGACTTTTCTGCTTAACGTTCACTAGCCAGTCATCGTCATGCTTTGATGTTCCGAATTTAATGTCGTGACGCCATTCCGGTCTGGTTTCGGCGCGTTTCTCCCAACCGTCGGTCCGAATGCCAGAGCTGTCCATGTCCTGCTTACAGGAGTTGTACAGTCCTATTACTGCACATGTTGTGATCAACTATAGCGTAAGGTAAGCCCTACGTGATGCATACGGCATGTGACATAAAGAAAGTAGAAAATAGATTAATTAAATGCACAATAGAAATGTCAAGGGCATGAATCATCTAAGAAAATTATAATTCTTATATTTATTGGTAATATTGTAAAATGTCACCTAAATGCCAAGCACGTAGACAGCCAAAATATAAACCCTGGTTTTCTTCAATAAATCGTTCAGTATCCATTCAGTGTATTATTTTCTACCTCCGCCACCAACGCTACCAGCCACATCAAGCAAGTGTAAGGGCTAACGGACCCTACAGGAGTCCTTCCTTAAACCGTAGAGTTCGAGGCCTAACAGGTCTTTTTATGTCCGCTATCTGACCCAGCATTACTTGGCGTGGTAGTCTCCCAGGGTCCATGCGATGTATACGTGACCGAGTCAACTCAGGCGATATAGGAGGTTCATATCGATATAACACACAAGCTTTGTTTAGTTTGGGGCTAAGTTAATCTGTGTAAGATGCCCCCTAATATATAATTTATTTTATTTATGTTCGAATCAAGATGATTTTTGACCTAAAAGTACATATTTACGACATATACAAAAGCCCTTATCATTTTTCCCGCCTTGGAACGCAATTAGAGTTGCGTTGCTGCAAGTAGCTTTGTTTAAAGTTTTCCAATATAAGTTCCGTGTGCTATCGGGAGAGCTATTTGTCAAACTAGTTGCCCGTGGGTGTGCCGGTAGGAGAGGCAGCGAACTTCTTTTTTTGATTTTGGGCAGTTTTTTTTTCTCAATAAGATGGGTGGTCCAATGTTTTCATCATATTTTTTATTGTTACACTCAAATCCACTCATAATTTCTGATATCAAAAATCTTCTTTTGTTTGGAAGCTTAAAGAATATTTAATTAAATCTTTAACAACTGAATGCCGCCCCTGGTGCAGTTCGATAAGAAAGAAAGAAAGCTAGCCATGAGTTGTTTGGGGGTATTATTAACCGATATTATAACAATTTTGCTTGGCACCAATTTCAAAGAAATCAGTAACTGATACTAGCGCATAATAAAAGGGATAATATTTTATTTTAGTTATCCTTTTTGAAATAGGTTTTCTTTTTTTTAGGTTGTAAAATACCTCGTCCCAACCCATGACTGGCAAATAACACGAGGCGAATGTTTGCGTTGCCGCGTTGCGTGCGTTAACGCGAAATTTTGTGATAATATATACGGAAGTACCCATTTCAATAATTTGGTTTTACGTACAAGTTATAGGATTACAATGAGACACCAGAACACAATGTAAGAAACAATATCTCAAAGAATGTAATAAAGTTTAACGTTGTGTAGCACTATACAGGTTACAATACTTACAATGCCGTAAAGGCGGTGCATTTTAAGGGTGTTTACAATGTACAGTCTCCAATACCTGATTTATTTTTTTGAAAATAAATCTTACTAATAACTTAAGAATAATGATAGAAGGGCCACAATAATTTGCGGCATTTAAATAAATAAATAAATATTATACAACTGGCTTAGATCAAAAATTACTGTTTCCATAATCTCCTACTACAACCATGTGCATCCGTGGTACATGACACAAATTTACATCTATAAAAAAGCGGCCTAGTGCGAGTCGGACACGCCCACCGACGGTTCCGTACTTTTTAGTATTTTTTGTTATAGCGGCAACAGAAAAACGTCATCTGTGAAAATGTCAACTGTCTGAATATTTATGCCATTAATTAGCGTTCTAACCTAATGTTGTTGCGATGTTGTAAACCGTTAAACACACAATGCTACCACCATTGCGAGATTGTTACATCGGCAGATTACCCCAGGCTTAATCAAAAATCGCTATAGCTTATAACATGGTTCCCAAACCTCCGAGTCATGTGTGCGCGCCATTTATGTCTCTCCGTCCAAGTTTAGACGAACGTAACTTGATTTATTTACGTCACTAACGTTGAACCGTGGCGTTAGCTGTTATAACTATATTTTACGGGCGTATTAGCTCAACTAATTTGCTATTTGTATGAAACATAGTTTCAGAGTGGTGTAGCTTTTCTGCAGCGGCATCATGGTCGCATTTTTATCATAAATATTTTCAAATAAAATAAAATGACGCCTTGCGAATTCTGACCAAACAACCACGGTTCTGCAGTGCGTCAGCGATGTTTGTTGAAGCCAGGGTACCTGACTTATTTGCTATTATTAGAAACCGAATAGCGTCGTTCTGGAACAGGGTACGCATTTCTAATATTAATAGGCTAGTTATGACTGTAAATAAAAACATTTACCAATATGTGTTTTTCCTGCATTGGTTGTCCGCGCATAAGCAACCGTAAGTAGTTTTTAGTGGTTATGTATTTTACTTTTACTGTATTTTTTTTTTATCTTTAAAATTTATTGTATTTGTATTTTAAAATTATGTAATGGATCTATTTCCTGAATAAAGAAACATTCATTCCTGAATAATATTTGTAAGAACGTGACAGACATGGTGAAAAATGATAAAGGGCTGACCATCTTAACCCTACAGATGTACCTATTCATGTCCTCTTTAATGTAATTGGGATGTGTTGTTTTATACACCACGGCGATAGACAAAAAGCTTACGACTTAATCTATCTAAATTACTCGGGAACACCACAGAAGACGGAAAACCTATGTACTAAGCTCGACCAACGCAAAATTGAAATCAATGAAGCATTGCTGAAAAAAACAATTTAAACCACGTCAGTGGCAAGCAAGCATATATGTATCCCGTCTGATAGAAAGCGGTCGCCGTAGCCTATAGACGCCTGCAACACCAGGGGTTTTACATGCGCGTTGCTGACACTTTAAAAACCTCTACACATATTTTTTGACTACAGTACGGGACTGTAGTCCCTCATGTAAACCTCGGTGGATCAGCAGGGCAGGGATAATGTTGCAAGAAAAAGATGCGCGGTCATTTTTAGATTTGATTAATTTGTACCTATTGAATTAGATTTAGATTTTAGATTTATTTATTTCAGGATAAAAATTACACTATAAATTTGCATCAATGTCAAAACTATGCTGACCTTCTTATCATGATCGTCAAACATTACATACTAAAAAATACAAAATAAATTAAAATATTTTTCTCTCCCAATAAGGATCGTCATTTAAGTATTTTTAATATAAGTATTTAGAATCATCATTAAATGTCAAACAAAATAAAATATTACAAAAGAAGTAAATGTCATTTTTAAAATACAATAAATCATTTGTATCATAAATAAAATTAAGTTTCTATTTAGATTTAGGAAATTTTATTGTAATATTTACCTTTCTTATTATTCCGAATAACGCAACAATTCAGTACCTATTCAAATAGAAAATAATTTGAAAAGCTTTATCGAAGCGAAGACAGTTTCTCAATTAATAATCTATTAGAAAAGTAGAAGTCTGAAATGGCGTGGACAGTCGCTTCTACCGCAATTAAATCTATTTTAGTGCCAATCGATTTATCAGATGTACCGCCTTTACATCATTTCAGTTGATATTACGGCCAGTACGTGAGATCAGCATCAAAAGTAGCGAATCAGACTACGCGTCAAAAATATCATTGCGTGATTTTGTAACAGCTTAACAAAAATAGATATTTGAATGCGAAATGTAGATATTAATCTCTAGTTGTAAAGTATTCCAGGGCGCGTAGCCAATGTGCCAATCGTTCGCTCCGTAGCGTATCGTAGTCTTTTCTCTCTATCACCCTTCCATATTAGTGCGACAGTGACAGTAGCGTTTCGTTCGCTACGGAGCTTAAACGATTGCACGTTGGCTACGCACTCTGGGTTGCAGATACTTTTGTTGAGTTTTTTTATTCGCTAATACTATTAATGCTACTGGACACTGAGGTTTTAAGATGTTTCACTCTCTAAATAATTATTTTCTCATCTACTTTTTCTCATTTTAGTTTTTGTTATTGATTTTTACAAACGTCAAAAGTCAAAAGTCATTTGTCAATTATTTTACCAAACACATATGTCGGCTTAGGGCCGTTGTCAGGGTCCTTGGGTTGCTCAAGATCCGACATGTGGGCGTGTAAGACGACTATTTTAGCAGTAGTAAGTAAAACAATGGAACACTTTTAATATGCGGTATATTGATCAAAACAAATGACACATTAATCACTTTCAATAATTAACAACAACAATGATTTACTAGGAATATTCTAAGTCAATCAATAGAGGCACAACGATCCGTCGGAGGTTCGCAACAGAATGCCGGCGCGGGTGCAGTGGACCGGTTTTTATGCCTCCCCACTGCTTGTCGCCGCACCGCTCCGAAGTTTCGTTAGGTGGCGCCATCTGGTCTGAAGCGCACCTTGGCCTCAATTTAGTCAACAGATCATCTTATTTTATTTTGCCGACACGGCCTTCCTGACTCTCGCACGTCCTCGGGCGCTTAATCTGTAAACATTTACCATAAATTTCACTTTAATCTTAATAATAATTAAATTAGACATCATTCATAACATCACTTTGACTACAAATCAATTCATCACATTTAAATCACTCCAACAACTTTCGTCCTGCACTTGTTACAGCTCTGCGCCTCTATCTGGGGGCCGACACTCATATAGAGTGAGGCAAGCCAGAAGATTGCAGCCAGTCAACAAATATGCAGCTCACCTTCACACAAAACTCTGCAGCCTCACATTCGGCTAGTCCCAAGGACTACCGGAATGTCTTTCATTTCATTATGCACCTCAACATCTACTACTATCGTACTATTTTCATTAGTGTCGCTTTTATTTTGCCGACACGGTCTCATCCTCCGCATAAATCTCATCACAAAGCCTCTGCCACTTCGGTCAGCCCAGCAGCTCGATTTCAACGCGTACCCTCATTTTAAGAATATCATGACCTATTAATACAGGTTCTAATAGGCTACTATCACTAACGACGTACAGCAATATCTCTAATGTCAACTGTTGCACTAACGTACACATTGTTAGTACCTGTTGCAATTGCTCGTTACATATGACACCCTCATGTACGTCCTCCAAAAGAACAGTTTCGTGAAATGAAAATTTAACCTCAAATTGACATTTCAGAACCAGAATCAAAAATTAAAATTACATCTTTTACACCCTCATGTACACCCTCCAAAAGAACAGTTTCGTGAAATGAAAATTTAACCATTAAACCTCAAATTGACATTTCAGAACCAGAATCAAAAATTAAAATGACATCTTTTACACCCTCATGTACATCCTCCGAAAGAACTGTTTCGTGAAATGAAAATTTAACCATTAAACCTTAAATTGACATTTCAGAACCAGAATCAAAAATTAAAATGACATCTTTTACCTGCTATATCTAGCTCACCAGTCACCGCTTGCTTGGAACATTGGTTAACTTCCTTGATCGTCACATTATCTTTGTTACCTTTGGCGGCTTGGCAGGTTGATGACAGGCTTACCGCAGGTATAACAGATAACAGGGCGTTTTTCTTCCGGTCGAGAGGAGGGCTGCTTTGGAATCTGTAAACTGGTAGGTCTATTCAAATGACAGTTAACTATATTGTGGCCAACTTCACCACATTGATGACATGTGCCGCTGAAAGTGCGAAAATCAAAATACTGTGGTCGTTTATTACCGGTGTGTTGGTCGAAATCATCATCATGTTTCCTTTTTAGAAGACATACACCTCGCAAAACTCGACACAAATGAGATTTTGCAGTTATAACATGAGCATTTAGTTCGCGTCGCATATTCGGGTCAGTATTTGATAGAACCGATATGGCAAAGCCAGTAATCACATTCTCAGGTAAATCAAGATTAGGAATCTTTTCAATTAATTGCCATAGTCGTACAGCAGCATCAGCAGCAGTTTCTTTGTTATTTATTTGGAATTTAATAATACTATCAAAGTAGTCCTGCATAAGCATTGGCTTAGCAAATTTGGATAATAACAATTCCTTTATACTGTTCCATGTCATACAGTCAGTTTTAATTTTTGTTAAGCAAGAAGCTGCACGACCACGCAATGTATGTGTTAAAGCCAATAATAAATCGGTACCTTCAAGCTTCCTTTGTTTTATTATCACCTCATTTATGTTGCACCATCCTTCAATGTCAGCGTCAGCATCCTCCGGGTCAAAACGAATGAGCTTCAGCGGCGGCCCAGGCGCCCAATTAGGTGTCACTTGAGATTGTAAACCACTTGCCATATTACGCTATACTCGCATAATAATATCAGCGTCATTATTGCTTGCACTCGCGGATGGTTTATCTTGCATACTTTCACATTTGCTTTTGTCGTCACTGGGTTCTTTTGTCACTTCTGATGTCGGCTTAGGGCCGTTGTCAGGGTCCTTGGGTTGCTCAAGATCCGACATGTGGGCGTGTAAGACGACTATTTTAGCAGTAGTAAGTAAAACAATGGAACACTTTTAATATGCGGTATATTGATCAAAACAAATGACACATTAATCACTTTCAATAATTAACAACAACAATGATTTACTAGGAATATTCTAAGTCAATCAATAGAGGCACAACGATCCGTCGGAGGTTCGCAACAGAATGCCGGCGCGGGTGCAGTGGACCGGTTTTTATGCCTCCCCACTGCTTGTCGCCGCACCGCTCCGAAGTTTCGTTAGGTGGCGCCATCTGGTCTGAAGCGCACCTTGGCCTCAATTTAGTCAACAGATCATCTTATTTTATTTTGCCGACACATATATTTTTTAGGAAAAATGCAATTTCACAATAAGTATACTTATTTTACTCTAAGAACAAATTAAATTACTTTCTCATGAAAATATTTTAATTTGCGTTTTTACAAGTAGTCACACTACTATTTAAACTATAAACGAAATAAATATCATATACAAAGGAAAAAATGACCAAGGCCTCTAGTGCCCGGGGCTGGAATCGAACCAGCGTCCTCCGTTTACGCGACGGATGCCTCAACCGCTCGGCCATCCAGGCTCGGTGGTATGGGTCGAAATTTCCAAGTATATGACAATTTCCGAGGGCTTGTGGTGCCTCCTGGCCCTCTCTGAGGTAGGTGGTTCGACCTCCTAACCGAATCAAACTCAGGTCATTTCGGGCTAGCGAAGAGAGATGGCGCTGCCATTAATTAATACTCTAAAACAAAATAACGACGCTAACGCGGAGAATGCTGGTTCGATTCCAGCCCCGGGCACTGGAGGCCTTGGTAAGTTTTTCCTTTGTATATGATATTTATTTCGTTTATAGCTTAAATAGTAGTGTGACTACTTGTAAAAACACAAATTAAAATATTTTGCATAATGAAGTAATTTCATTTGTTCTTAGAGTATCAATGGCAGCGCCATGTGGTAACTGGTAACCACCCCTCCTCCCCCCTCCTTATTCCTATCCGCTCCCCATGCACTAAGCCCCTGGCCATTAAACGAGGAAGGTGGGAAATTGGAATGATGGAAATCGTCATCAAATTAAATTACAGGTAACAACAAATCTGTAGACCTATGAAAAAATGGTTTAAGTCTTGCGCAGCTTAGATCTAAAAGAGCATAAGTGTTACGTGGAACTAACGCCCTTATACATATGCGTTGCCCGAGATTTGTACCCTTATTCACTAGGGTCACAACCTCAAACCTTGCCTTATTGAGGAAATGACATTTTCAACAAAAATATTTAAATAAATTCCTCAAACAATGGTTGAGAGTTGAGATCTTAATTCCATTTTACACAACAATAAACAAAGGATAAATGGGAGCCTAATTTGTTAAGAATATAATAGCAATACACTTTTCCCTTTTAAACTGAGCGAATTTCGTGAGATAAATGATAACACTCATACCTCTTTTGCGGAGTGCTGTCTAGAAAATGGAGTTACTTAAGTTATAAGCGACAGCGGCAGCGGTTTAGCAAGGACCTTGATCGACCTCTTGTTTAATTAAAGATAATATATATACAGTGGTACTACGTAAAGGAAATTAATAACTAGCTTAAATCTTAATTTAATTTAACAATTCGAATCATGTCTTTTTTGTCGAAGAATGTCTTTTTTGCGATTATAAATTTTATGTGATTGTATATTTATTTAAAAAAATGTAGTATTTAACAATTTGTTATGGTTTTAAACTAGCCCTTCATTTCGCATGCACCAATCAGCGTTAGAAATTTTCAAATACGATAACCAGTTCAAAGCTATAACAAAATGTTAAATCTGGATCGGGTTCCATGTTCATAAAAATCTAAAAGTAAGTACATATCGATCTTATTATGTATTGTACAAAAAACATCTTTATTTTAGAACATTTGCAATTTCATAAATGTTTTGAAATAAATATATGTTACTCTTATATTGACTGGGATATGGACTGATACATTCTTAATATAACTTTAGACTTCGGTGTCGTTGAAATACAACATTATCATACTGCTCAGTTGGTTGGACCGGTGTTCCAAAAGGTAGCAAGTTCAAATATTGCCCGAAGCGGTTAATTTATACATTCCTCCTTTAATTAAAAGAATAGTTATTTGTGCAACAAGAGAGGAAAGTTGGTTTTTCTTGCGAGTGTTTATTTTGAGTCCCGAGAAAGCGAAAGATTATATAATTGAATCACGAGCGAAGCGAGTGATTCTAAGGTAGAATCTTGAGCGTAGCGAGGGACTCAAAAACACGAGATGTAAAATAACTTTGCTCTCGTGTTGCACACATAATTTTTCACCTCAGTAGTGAGAACATATTAAAGGTTAAAATGTATTTCGAATTACACAGAATAAACAGAAAAAAAATATTATAATATGTACGATACGATACGATACGATACGATACGAGACGAGACCGGACCGGACCGTACCGTACCGTACCGTACCGTACCGTACCGTACAGTACCGTACCGTACCGTACCGTACCATAATTTTTTTTTTAATAAAAGTATGAAGTTCATGACCTTCACTAAATTAAAAAGCTACATTGTTTCACTCCCTGGAGTGAGGAAAGTCGCACTTTCCTCACTCCAGGGAGTGACGAAAGTAGGCTTGTTCGAGCTGCTGAGGTGAAAATGTATTATTATCCACTACAGCCTATCACTTATACCATTCGCCTGCGGTCGCAACGACCCATATAACCGAGATAAGGCATGTACCGTCATTTTTGCAACCTAAAAAAGGTCGTAACATTATTATGTTGTTATTGTGTTTGCCGAGTAATTAGTTAGCACGCCCTTATGTTTAAGTTATCGCAGATATAATGCATTATTCAATTCACAACCAGGCATTCCTTGCGTTTGATGTATTTAGTTCCTATACTCTTTAATTAGATTTTTATAGTATTTATAAGGCTGGTTCAAAAGATTAAGGAAAGATTAATGTACGATTTTTTTCGTAGGTTAATAAAAAGGTTCAGATTCCAGAGCCTATGGCCATTGTGGTAGTGATTTTATTTAGTTGTGATCAAGAGCCGAAAATTCCGTAAAGCAAAAAGGACAACAAGTTGAACCGAGGATCTGACCAAGATTACTACGAGCCGTTATGAAATTGAACGCAGCAGTAGATAGGTTCTCTAGAAGAATTTTTCAAATGGTAATCATTATGAATTGTTACTTAATTTCGACAATTTTACGATGACTCCTCGTGTAAGTATTTTTACGCCGATGCATGCTGGCAGAATAAGCGGACCTAACGCCTTCTACTAACCAACATTGTTCCATATTCTGAGAAATAAACTATAGAAATTGACATCGAAAATAAGATTATGGAGATATTTGAGCTATGACCAGCAGTTGATGTGTTTCTACAACGTACACGATAGTTTCTAAACATTTTTTTTAATTTATCATTGTAACCAATTTGGTCACCATCCGAATGATCTGCAAAATGGTTGTTCTAGCATTCTATAACTATCCAAGGATTCCCTGCAATTGCGTCCAAATATATATACATATAAGTACAAACCTATTTTCGTTAAAGCCTGCAATTCAATTTTCTCAGAGAACTCGAGTGCTTCAAAATAAACTGATCTGTTCACAGAAAACGTAATAAAGTTATTTCAAACACATGTTACTTACGATCTTTGGAGTGGAGAGAGCAATATGCACGTTAAACCTGTCCAAACAGTTTGAGAGTGGCACAGGTGCTTAAATGCTATGTTTCTCTGACGAGTGAGGTGAAAATTTAAGGATTTAATTCTCCTTCAAATAAGCAAAATAACGAATGGGAAATGAGGAAAATGTATGGATATAGACAATACAGTGGCTTTTTGTTCCTCGTCATCATTATTTCCAGCCTCTTATGATGAACTTAGGTCTCTCTTTCTTCCTAGGTTCTGGTCATGAACATGAGCCAACTCATACGCAGGGTCAAGGAGAGAACAGTAGTGATTCGCCGTCTTCCAAATGTCGTACACTCATAGAGCTATGTAACTAATGCCATCAGGCGTTTCTTACATCTCAATGCACACCAATCCGTTAACATTTTGGTCTACTGTTCCACCTAACGGCATTTTAATATGTATTTAAATTAGTAGGTATGTACTTACGATTAAGTAATTTGATTTTTATGTAACTTTGTACCGTGTCACAGTGACAATAATATTACGAAATGCTTAGCGGCTTTCCTTGACGTCTAAAGTTATGTTTGTTGTGAGTAAAGTGTATCTGTGCCTTCGACCAAAAACGTAATGTCACGTTCGAAACATCGGGATAAAAAATAGATAAAATTCGCGATAAATCCCGTTTTATTTAAAATAATAAGTGAATATTGTGTTTCTTTAGATAAATACATGTAATTAACATACCTGAAGTAGTTTTAATGCTACATTTTTTCTCGTATAAATAAAGGGGTTAATAAAAAAATAAAAATAAATAAATAAATTGATTTTATTTCAGGCAAGCACCCATATAAAACACAGAATTACCCAGAATTATTATTATTACACAGAATTTATTATTATTAGAATTTGATGAGACAAGTGTAAAAAGTAAAAAGTAAAAATAACAGTTAAAAATCAAAATCAATAATTATATATTTAAAATTACAATTTAAAATAAAATAAAACAACCTACTACTTCCGGTTCGCATCTTGATGCAGAGACAGCCAAAACCTACAAATTGGACTTCGCAAATCCTCACTAATTACGGCAAGGATACAGTTTTCAGTGCTGCGCATCCTACTCCAAAAGGACGCCACTCTCGACCGAATTACGGCAAAGAAATCGGGGACACGAGCCTCCGCAAACATACTCGACGCACTACACCACCTTGGCAACTTCATCAGGATTCTGAAGGCGTCGTTATATTGAACCCTTAGGGTGTTAATTGCTTTCCTGGTGAAGTTGGTCCAAAGTTGCCCTGTGTAGAAACTTTGACAGAATGCTCTAAAGAGCGTCACTTTGACCTCGTCGGAGCATCTGCCAAACCTGCGCGCGAGCATGTTGCACCTCACTGATAAGGCTCTTCTTTCTCGCTCGATGTCTTTGTCGTCCTTCAAGTTTTCGGTTATAATATGTCCGAGGTATTTAAACTGCTGCACCCTTCGAACAGGTAACCCGTTTAAAAAATACGTCCAGTATCCTCTCCGGACCCTTTCCCGCTTTAACCCTTAAATGCATGATTTTTTGTATAACTTTTTAATAAATTGAAATAGATGTGTCATGTTGTATAGATTGAGGGAATAATATTTTGGATAGCTGCATATTGAGCCACGGACTATCAAATATACGATGCATATATACATCATTATGCATTTAAGGGTTAAATACAAGGTATTCAGTTTTAGAGCCATTATACTTCATTCCGTGAGAAATCGCATATTTCTCACAGAAATGAAGCAACCTCCTGAGGCCCTCAGCCGAGGGGCTGAGGAGCACCATGTCATCCGCATAGCTTAAACTATTAACGCAGACGCCACCTATGTGACATCCGACTCTGGTGCTCCTCAACCCCACAATCAGGTCATTCACGTAGAGGTTGAAAAGGTCCGGAGAGGTTATTCCCCCCTGGCGAACACCGCATTCTAACCTATACTCGTTAGAAGTCGCTTCACCCCATTTTACGTAGTTCGTTTGGTTTTCGTACCAGTATCTCAACAGATTGGTGACCTCCGTAGGAACTGTAGTGTTCCTAAGTTTACTCCATAGTAAATTATAATTTACCAAGTCAAAGGCCTTACTAAGGTCGAGAAAACATGCATACACTGATGTTTCACGTGTAGTGTAGTAGTTGACCGTGTGCTTTAGGCTCATTATGGCTGAATCCGTTGAGAGACCAGGACGAAAACCAAACTGAGCGTCATCTATAATACACCCCTCCTGAATCAAAGGTTGCAGCAGCCTCTCAAACACTTTACCGACCACTGTACCTAGAGATATTGGACGATAATTGCTGGCAGATCCCAGATTCCCGGTTTTGTTCTTAACAATAGGCACTACAACCGCCTTCATAAGTGCATCCGGTATAAAATTATACCGAATACACATATTAAACAGGTTGCATAGCCTAGTAGCAATCCACGGTCCTGCATGGAGAATGTGCTCAATACTTAGACCGTCATATCCTGGTGACTTGCCTTTGGTCATCGCTTTTAAGACGCTAATAATATCCTCAGTATTGAATTGCTTTACATCAGTCTTTTTAAATGTCTCATCTCTAATGCTAAGGTTGGGCACATTCTCCACGGCCAAGGGACTAACCTTGAATCTGCCAGCAAACATGCCCGCTATTTCCTTACCGTCCTGTAAGCCCTCCACTGAGACCGGTGACTTCTTGGAGAAATTTAGTTTTTTAACAGATTTCCAGAAATTAACAAAGTTTTTCCCTCTTTGATGGGTAGCCAGTATACTAAGTTTAATTTTCTCTTCGTTATTTTGGCACCATTTAAGTTTATTTTTGAATGTTTTTCTATCTAACCTCATTTTGTCATACACCGGTCCAGTAGAGGGCTTACCGGCCTCCGCCCAGCACTGAAAACTGACCCTCGCCCGCTGATGGTGGTCTTGGACATGGTAATTCCAACCAACTACCTTTTTTGCCTGACCTCTGCTACCAAAATGCGACCGTGTACTCAGCTCGGCACCTTTCTGTAAAATATTTATTATATTAGTATAATAGTCATTTACAAATGCATAGTGATCTTTCAAATTACACGTTTCATTTATACATCTCTCACATTCAAATTCCTCTTTCATTTTACTTAGCCTAATATCACAGAACATAGCATATTTCTTTATCTGACTAGAGTTACGCGTTCCCCACAGCACATTATTTCTCTGGGGTAATACATCATTAGAGCTACAGGTTGAAGGATCACGGGCCACCAGTCCTATATCGCTTTTAACTATCATTGGAAAATGATCTGACCATAACACGTCATTCTTAACTGTTATTGATTTAATTGTGTCCCAGCCCGCTGCCGTTACTAAACAATGATCCAACCACCTGCGGCTACCGTGTGCTTCGCTGAGGTAGGTATAAATGTCTGCGTCGCGACCTAAAAATTTAAAGTCAGCGCATTCCCACATATCATTTTCTTCACAGAATTGAAAGAGTTCGCGTCCGAACCTCGCGGTAGGGTGCGCGTTAAAGTCACCCAAGACATATGCGATTTGAATGTCACTATCCTCAACTATTGCACTGATCTTAGATAGACAGTCCGTAAAATCCACAATATTTTCAGGTTCATCCGTCGGTAAATACACACTTAGCACGACAAAAGAACGCTCTCCTTGTAAGACCTTAATACCGGCAATTCTATCACTGCCACAGTCGATTACAGTCACACTCGGAAATCTAGATTTCCGCCACAGTATGCCTAGGCCACCATATGGGCGTCCGCGAAGAACACCGATCGACGTGTCCACAGATGTCGTTGCAATCCCATCGAAGTCCTTATGTATGCTATGTATCATGTCAAGGTCATAAGAAAGAAGCCAGGTCTCCTGTAACGTCAATATATCCACTGTGTCACACAACTCATTTACATACTGTAACGACCTTTTAATGGATTTACAATTAAAAGACGCGAGTGTTATATTATTATTATCCATATTTGTTGTACAACCCATATTTTAGTTTGATTGTCTGTTTTGCTGTCTGTCTCGGTTAATGCTTTATCCACATAAATCTTCCGTAACCCGGTTCAGGTAGACATTGTGAAGGTAAGAAATAATATTTTCCCACCGTCATTGTAGACACTGCGAAGAAAAACGACCACAAAGAAAGCAATTTCGGAACAGAAATATTGTTTCCCGGCCCTGTTCGTTTGAGAGCCGGACGCTTGGAAAATATGATGGCGTAAATTTAATCGTCTTATTTTTCGGTAAAGTTTAATATTAGTAAAATATTGGATGTATGGTATAATTTTCTTCAATATGCTCGGAGATGTTCGCCTTATTGTATCAAAACTAGTACAGGAAGATGATCATTATGTCAAAATCAAATAAATAAATAAAACAATCATTCCTGGACAGTTTAAGCGGACGGTAAGTTATTACTGTATTGTTTTTGACTTGTAAAGACATGTTTAGACTAAGAAATCAATGTATATAGCCAATATAACGTTTAAAAAAGAATAACGCAAGGCGTATTTCGAAGTGTCTTAAATAACTTTTATTAAACCCCTCAGTATTTTTTTAAACCCCTCAGCGCGATGCGTTCAGAAACTAAAATACCTATATTCTCGAATTATCCAATAATCAATATTAAATGCTAAGAATATTCTTATTTGTTTAAAATGATTGAAGAATTGTTTGTACGTTTGGTAATTTCATTAATGTTTTACTAATGAATACGATATTTTAATAAAATTGGCATTATGAACAAGATTGTAAACTTTAAAAAAAAGTTTTGTTTGGAACGTGATTGTTTTTGATGTGAAGGTTCGATTGGAGTGATGCTTGATGCTTAAATAATGATTATTTCACCTCATTTCCTCGCATATTTGGAGAAAAACACTATATTTACCTCGGTCGGAATAGCAATTCGTGGGTTCGTCTTCTTTGTGAAACTCATCCACGAATTGCTCTTTCCCGGCCTCTGCAATAATGTACTATTAATATAATGAGTGACATTCGCCGCCGTATTACTGACGCGATTATGACGTTCATTCCGTCACTCATTTATCAAAGAAATTGCTAATAGACCGCGGGCCAGGAACAGATTTCCATGACCAATCGCCTCCCGGCCGAAAACTCGTATAGTGGTTAACGGCTATGTATGATGAACCCTCGTGAACGTCAGCTGCCGCTCCGTTGGTGGGTTGGCGTGGCGTCCGAGTGATAGCTTTTGTTTTTGACACGGCGTCGAAAAGGTTAATTGAACACAACCGAATATGGCGCTGCTGGCAAGTGACCTCAATAAAGCTGTCAAAAGTCAAAACTAACAATGTCCGCTTTCTTCCAAAGTGAAAGGCTGGTTAAACTTGAAAAGTTCTGAGAAATCGGAAGGCACAGCACGGCTCAAACTTTCGCTGCGAATTATAAGGAACTTCGTAACTTGACAACATTGCCTCGTTTACGTTCCAGTGACTTTTATTCTGTCATATTTATAATAATTATACGTGGAGATACAACCATCATACGAGTAGGTACCTATAAAAATGAAAGAAATTATGTGTCCTATAGTCGGATAATAAGAGGACATCAAGTTTCGATATCATTACTTTTTTCTTTTTTAGTTGCTGCAGATACGCTCAAGAGTAACGGTCTAAAAGCGTAAAAAAAATTTGACTGCTTTTAGCGATATTAGGGTGTTTTAAAGTGTGGTAAAAATCTGTTAAATAAAATAGAATTTAAGTTGACAAAATCGATGACAAATTGTAATTGAAATATCTATAATAAAAAAATAATCTTTTAAAAATTGAAATTTCTTATTTAAAAAACGTGTATTTTACAGGTATATCAATGAAATTTTTATTTCAGTACTGCTTACCACTAAATATAAATAAATATAATTTGTATCAGCAAGTTTACGTTGTGGAATAATATTGCAAAAGAGGAAGCTGATGATAGTGCGAAGTGGAGGTGAAAAAGTAAAAAAGATAACACTGGCTTCCAAAGCAGCAGCTGAAGACGCAACCGGAGTAAACGCTAAGCCTGCCTTTCGCTGCCTGCGGAGAAGAGATGTGAATTACAAATTACATTGATTCAAGCACAAAGGCAAGGCAGCCTTAAATGAGAGAGATATGTGTATCAGCGAGTGTTGAAATTCCCAAGTATTTTCTTAAATTATTTATGAACTTTCCTTATTATTATGGACTTATTACATTATGTAAGAAAAGAAAAAATATTTGTCTTTAATTCCGCCTTTCCCTCAAACGAAAACCAGCAATCCGAACTGTTTTAACATTCATAAAAAATACAAAGACGTTAAGTCCATTTCCTTCTAACCCCTGTTTATAAATGACGGAAAAATGCAAATTGAAAACGCAAAACAACTCAGAATTGAAACGGTTAGGCTTCATTAAAAACCAGTTAGCCCTGTACAAAATGGGGCGCGTTTGCGTTGGGGATCTAGTTTTAAATTAGGCCGAGCTACGGGTAAATGACATTTGCACACAGCTCGCCGTCGTTTTGCTGTACCTAAATAGCTAACTTCAAACAACTAGCCCTTTTTGCAGCTTAGAGCAAAGTGATCAGATTAACCTTTTCGACGCAGTGACAAACACAAAAGCTGTCACTCGGACGCCACGTCACCGAAGTATCAAAACTGAAATTGAACTTTATGCATATGCACTCTGTGTCTATGTTGCTCTGTGCTCTGTGACGGATTAATCCGTCTTTGGCGCTGGACCTGCGGTGCCGATATATCCGTCATTGGCGTCCAAAAGGTTAAGGCCGTTCCATCGGTTTGCCGCTGTCTCTGTCACATTTCGCAAGAAAGAACGGGAACGAGCATGCGCGCCAAGTGTCCATTTTGATCAAGTTTTGTCGATTTTTATTTATTTTAAAAACGTTACCCTACAATATCGAAATTCGAAAGCTATGAAATTACTATTTAAGTTAAGATTGTTTGTTCTTCTTTTTTTGTTTTCAGTATCACATAATAAATAACCGAGTAAAGTTGGATTAAAAGTCCGAGTTAGAGGTTACTTTGGGAATTAATTGTATCGAGCGAAGTGTCATAATTCGTGTATCGGAAGCTATGATATTAAAGACAATATAGTCAAGAACTACATATATTTTTTCCACGTCTACGAATATCAACGCCTCTTAGAAAAACATGATCATATAAGGAGATTTAACAATGTTATCATATGTATATATTTACTTAATTTATTTTATACAGTTGGGAATTTTAAATGGGGTACAGAGGGCAGCTACTTTCCCGTGCTGCTTCGCCAATATGGTGTTAGAACTTCCCAACTTTTTAATTAAGGACGATTGTCATTTACAGACTTTGGAAAAAATATACAGTCAGCGACAAAATCGTCGTTTTTTTTATACCACGTCGGTAGTAAACAAGCGTACGGCCCGCCTAATGGTAAGCAGTACCCGTAGTTTATGGACGCCTGCAACTTCAGAGGTGTTACATGCGCATTGCCGATCCTAACCACAACACTCCGCACCCTCGTTGAGCTCTGCAACATTACTCACAACACAATTTAAGACTATTGTTATTTGGGTGGCTTGACGTTAATCAATTGCATTTCTATTCAGGATCAAAAGCTACTTAGAGACAATCCTAGATTAGGCACTAGAAAAGCCAGAAGTGGAACATACTGTTCTCAATTCATTTATTTAACCTTATTTACCGTCAAAGTTACATGTTGCAACACGTTACATGGTGACGGAAAATTGGTCTTCAACTTCAACAACGAATCTGCGTCCCTGTACATGGTACCGTCCGTCTCTAGCCGCTGCGGCATATAATTTTTTATCAAACGCTTCTACCGTTCGATAAAGTGGTCTAACTGCACCAACTACGCTGTGTTCCCGTGTGTGGTGCCGTTGGTAACCGCCGCCGTCGCTGTTTTCAGCCAATTTCTCCCGCGGTCAGTCTGTCCGCTACATTGAGTATTCAGGGACATAACACGGGTTTTTGCTGTTTTTCGTTACAAATGCTCATTCTTTGGTTTTATGTTTTAGTGTGTTTTTTATTGTGTGGTTGAGATTTTAGAAGTTTTTGACGATTTCTTTCGCTGCTAGTCTGTCCACTAGGTACACTGAATATTCAGGGATATATTACGGATCATTGCTGTTTCTCGTTACAAATGCTTATTCCTTGGTTTTATGCTTTTATGTTCTAGTGTATGTTTTTTAGTGTGTGGTTGGGATGATTTTAGTAGTTTTTATACGATATCTTCCGCAGCCAGTCTGTCAACTACATTGAGTATTCAGGGATATAATAAGATCTTTGCTTGCGGTAAAAGGTTGCTCGTTACAAATGTTCTTTCTTTGATTTTATATTCTAGTGTATGGTTTTAGTGTGGTAAGCTAGGATGGTGTAACAGGTTTTTAGACCATTTATTTAGGGTCACATTATCTATCTTACTCTTCCCCTTTTGCTAACTGTACTGGGATGACAAATTAGAACCTTAATCATAACCCAGGAGTAAGATCAAAGATATATGTAACTCCGTATAAGAATAAAGTCTAAGGTAAAAACGTAAGAAAAAAACATGCTCAAATAGATGGCGCCATATCTTTGGCCTATATACTCGTGTAGATGGCGTCACCGTTTGATATTTAACAGTTTTAACACATATCAGTGAAAGAACATGGGTCAAAGTCATATGGCGTTCTAAATATATATATATATGTTTTGATATTTCTATACATTTTCATTTTTAGTTTTAATCCTGTGTCGATAGATGGCAGTAAATTTAGTGTGACTACAAAATTTACTATGACAATAACCCTCTATACACTCTTCAGTAAGATTAATGTATATAATTGCATTCTATGGTATCACCGATGACGACAGGGTGACACAGGAGTAAATTTTAACCATTTACAAGGGGTTTTCTTGTAATTTAATTAAGGTACAAGAGAATGGGTCGGGTATGGACCGAATACGGGTTTACTCCTCTTGAATCTTGTGACAACAGTTTTAAAGAACAGTCAATATTATTTCACTTGGAGAAAATTGTTAGAAAAGAACAAAATACCTACATGCCCACAAGGTGTTAACGATTGTCTACAGGAGAGAAAACTGTACAGTTCTTACGAACACACAAGTTTTTTAGTTTATGTCTACAGGAAAGACGCAAACACAGTTATGTGTTTGACCCAACCAAGCCAGAAGCAGATAATCCCGTAAAAATATAATATTTTATTTAGTATTATGGTATTCTTAGCAGGTCTCTATTGTTTCCCATATAGTTTTAAGTGATAATGTATTGTTTGTCCACATTTTCGTTAGTCATAATTTGTTTTTTCTCAGAAACGCGTAACTTTTCAGGATTGCCATAAAACAAACCTAACCTAACCTATCTATAGGATAACCTGAGGAAAATCCTGAAGAGTTAACGGTTTCAGAATTATGACTAATGATAATATGACAATGATAATATGACCCCATATGGAGTACTGCTGTCACCTTTGGGCAGGAGCACCTGGATGTCAGCTTGGACCCTTCGACTCAGTCAAAAGGCGCGCTATACGAATCGTCGACGATCCCAAACTCACAAGCGGTATTGAACCTTTAAGTCTAAGGAGAGACTTCGCCTCCTTATGCGTGTTCTACCGCTTGTACAATGGGCTGTGCTCTGAAGAATTGTTTGACATGATACCAACGGCCGCTTTCTATCACCGCACCGCTCGCCATCGGCAGGGTGTTCACCCTCACACCCTAGCACCTCAATGGTCGCGTACTGTGCGGTCTAAGAGGAATTTCCTCCCGCGTACACTTCGTCTGTGGAATGAGCTCCTTGCCGAGGTTTTCCCGAGGGACTACAGTATGGGGTTCTTCAAAAAAGGAGTGTACAGGTTTTTAAAGGGTCGGCAACGCGCGTGTAATATGTCCGGTGTTGCAGGCGTCCATAGGCTACGGTAACTGCTTACCATCAGGCGGGCCGTATGCTTGATTGCCACCGACGTGGTATTAAAAAAAATACAATATGACTTTCAATAAATATGTCAAACAAAGGGACCCCATTCTGCTAAGCACCAAGTCTCAAGTGGAGTAACCCGTAACGTTCCATTTATCCCGGGGGCTCACCAAAACATCCCTAATTGGCCTGCCCGAAACTGCTGGCAGAAATGTTTTAATCCCTGCAAGCGTAATACATACTCGTCCATCTTGATTACATATTTACTTACCACGTCTGCACCTTTCTGAAGAGAAAAACAACATACAAGAATTATTTTGTTTCAGTGGATGCGTTTTTGCAGTAAATATGTCTACTAGCTATGCATTATAAAATTACGTTACTTCATTACATTTGAATACATTTGTAAGTTACTTCTGCTTAGCTGTTAAAAAGGATGTTATAGCTAGATCGGCTTTCGAGCATTTCTAATCTGCTTTTGATAATAATGCTATTTGTTGATAATTAAAATATCTATTAAAATATCTTGCTTACACCCATTCATAAGCATGAATTGCTCGTCGGGTCAATGAGATTAAGATCTGCCTCAGCATATGATTAACCTAATAAAATTGGTTCATTGCGTGTGATATGACGATGCATTATGTCCACTGCATTAGATTATACTATCTGTCAACCAAACTGACAACCGAGGTCATATTCATATTCATATATTCATATTCTTTTATTCAGTATTAATTATACATTGTCAATATAACAAAACAGTATCACTATCCCTATCTTTATCACTCTTGCCATGACCACGTAAGTTTTACGGCTCCGGTCGTCAGTTTGGTTGAGGGATAGTATAACACATTCACTCCCAGCGACGCACTAGGCGAGCTCTCTGTTCGTAAATAGGCGCTTTTTGCTACGAATGGGCAAATCCGTGTTATCGGCTACGTTCGTAGGGCGTAGTTTGCGATTGCAGTGAATACAATGTTCGCTACGAAATAATTTATGAAATGCCATGCTTTATGCTACGGCGTAGTATTTGTAGCAAGCTGAGCTTGCGCAACTATTCTCATTCACTGCTCAGCTACGCTTCGTAGTGCTGTATGAATACCGATAGCATATTATATTATGGATTTTCCGTTTCTTCAACCAGGAGGAAAATTCAAACTTACATTGTGATATCAAAATGATGTTAGTGCAGTATATGTATTGGCGCGACTAAGACGCACGGGCGACTGACGTCATTTAAATATCATTTTGGTGTCATTTATATTATGATTACGTGACGACTGTGTTTAAGAAATACATAGAGGTAATTTCCTTAAACTACTTACAATAATAACAAGTTATGAATTTGATCTGGATTTGTTATGGATGAAATTCATAACTTGTTATTACAATCATAATACGCCTCTCAGTATGTAGCAACAATTATACTTCGTAGTGAGTTTATTTCATAATTTTAAATCCCGTTTAATTTATCATTCGTATCGGCGTAACTTCTTCAAGTTAAACACTTTATTTTTCTTCCTTATCGTATTATCATGGCTGTGGGACGTGACGGCTGTTGACACTTCACCAGTGCTCTCCAACCCGCTATATCTTGGACTCAGTGCATGCAAGCCTGCAATATGGCGTTTGTCTCTGACGTTACTCTGTCCGCCCAATGCGTTGCCATGCGTCCCATCCCTACGCTTCCTTGCCATGCCGCCAGTGATTATGAGCTTTTCCAGGTTATCTGGCCCTGTCCTGCTCAGATGGCCGAAGAAACCAAGTACCTACACGTTGGGAGCAAACTGTATCCCTTTAGGAACACCAAACACAAAATTAGTATTGACTTCAACGTATTTACTCAATTTACCTAAAATATGTACTTATCTTGAATAAGCAAATATTGGCTGCACCGAAATAACCTTTGGACCCAAGTTCAGTAATGAAAATTAAACAATACGTCCGCGTATTGATATTGTTTGCGACTTTGTTGACTAACTAAATTAATAAAATTCTGTTCGAACCCAAAGGATCTTTTATGGCCGCAGGCAAATGAGTAAAGGGTTTCGCCTAAACAAAATTAAGTCGTAGGTAATTTACTCGTAGTCTCTCCGGGAATCGTGAAATGACCCTGGATAAGTTCGGCTGAAAATAAATCTCGTAGCATTATAATATATTATGTGACCTCTTTATTGTCAATATTATGCTCTTAATTTGCATTTATGACTATGAAAAAATTAAATACGTATGACACTAATATCTTTTTCTTGAGGTAAATAACTAATGGCAAAAATGCCCTCAAAATTGTTTTTAAGGAATTACTCCGAAAATCGTATTAACCATTATTAAACAGGGACCTGTGTACAATGGTGCTTTACTTGGTAAATCGTATTTAGTGGGGTTTACTCGTACTGTAAAGGACAATCTAAAAACTCGACTAACATGTAAACACATAGCGAAAAACATAAAACATAGACAGAACAACCTGTCAGATATAGCCATTGTTCCTTTTGTGCGAGCGGTCGCTCATTATGTACCATTGAGTATGAGCGCGTGATACGGCGCGTGCCATTGTCAGTGACACACAATGGGCGACCGCACACACAAAAGGAACAAAGGTTTATTTAACAGATTACCGTCTTAGACGAAAAAGTAATTTGAAAATATGCAGACTATAATTTAAAGTATTATTTTTATTTTATACAAAAAATAGGCACTTACACTAGTCTCCGGTTGTGATTTCTTTCGTTAAAAATAGCATCATCATCTTCCTGGTGTTAAAACGGCTTTTTGCTATTTCGTTAAAGATAATTACAGTGTGAAAAAAATGTATGGTCCCTGGAAGCAAAGTGCCTTGAAAAAGAAACAAAACTGCATTCAAATATTTTTTTAATATTCGCGTTTCGCCCGGGAATCGAACTGACTCGCTATTTTATTCTACTAGTCGATAAACATTTCTCCAAGAAACATTAGGATGTTTCTTAGAGAAATGTTACCATTAACATCATCATTATTGTTAATAACTATACTCTCATAAACCCCATGTTCAGGCAAATACACATCATCAACTACACAAACAAATAACACGGTAATTACCTGTTGCTAACCGCCTCGAAGCCGGCTTCAATGGGGCAAGGGGCAGAGCCCCCGCTCTCGTTGGTTCTTAAATTTAATGTTCCGAGTTCCTTAACACCTTTTACACAAACACAGAACCGTCACAGGTCAAAAGTATAGCATTTTCACAATAAAACCGTTTTTATTACAGCGCGACAGCAAAAACGTGCCGCCCGTATTTTGTTTTCTCTTGCTACTAGTTTCCCTTTTTAGCCACGGGCGGAGCTCACCGGAGAGCGGCGTGACTGTCGCGCGATCGGCGCAACGACGGCGTTTTCCCGCGTCATTTGAATTATGTAGCCGATGGACATGTTTTATTATGCCTGAACAATTATCATTATAGTCTTACACTCGTCTGACGTAGAAAATATCCATAAAACCGAATATTTAATACTCAAGAATATTTTTAGATAAGCGAAATAAAAATAAAAACTTTGAATGCAGTTTTCACGCAGTTTTGTTTCTTTAAAAAAATAAAAGAATGTTTCCTTTAAGTATAATGAGCTGAAGGTTTTAAAGCACTCTCCCTCCAGGGCCCGTAAATTTTTTCCATCCTGTATAATATTTACATGAAAATCGTATTTGCATATAAGAATATCATACGATCATATGACTTTTTGGATTAGGTCGGGGCAAGGGTCGTGTTATTATTTATTCTTTACATTAGCGCCGGCGAGCAAACAGAAGCAGCCATGTTAAAATACGATAAGAGAATCGGTTTAGCTTTTATATTTACTTTTGATTATAATTCACCCCGAAAAGGGTTTTGGTTGTTAATTTGAAATATAATTAGCCTCATGCATGAGGTTTAGATCCAAATATTTTTTATTCGGATGACTTACCGTTATATTATGTTACAAATGCATTTACGTTATTAAATTATAATTTAATTGCTTAAAAGAATAAATAAAAAGTACAAAAATTGTGCGCGAAAAGCTAATGAGCGAAACGCAACGCCATTGGTCGAAACGCCACGTGACGTCACTCGTTAGACAGATTTGTTGTTTTGTTCTGCGTCGCACTGATTTTAAATGAAATTTAATATAAAAATGTATTATATGTTTTTTTTTATACCACGTCGGTGGCAATCAAGCATACGGCCCGCCTGATGGTAAGCAGTTACCGTAGCCTATGAACGCCTGCAACACCAGAGATATTACACGCGCGTTGCCGACCCAATGTTACCACGTTCATGTAAATTTCTCGGTGCGAATGTTGATCTTTTATAACTGTTGGAATTTTCGGCAATATCGTAAACCATGGGCTATAAGAATTAATGTTTATAGGATGAAAATAAAAATGCGGCTGACACTTGGAGGCGATAATGTTGAGGGTAGAAATAAAATGTTTATGACATAATAAAGAGGTGCACTTACGTAATGATTCGACAATCTTGCCGGGTTGTCTCTTGGCATAATGATTTAAATACATTCAATATCTTGAATGTGAGCCGAATAGGGTCATTGCGTCAGTTTTCGTCCACTAGACGGAGTAGCAACTAATTTATTTAATTTTTAATTCGCTACTTTTTCATTTTTATGTAGACCGCCCCCCGCAGCCCGCACCCCGTACCCCGTACCCCGCACCCCGTACCCCGCACCCCGCACCCCGCACCCCGCACCCCGCACCCCGCACCCCGCACCCCGCACCCCGCACCCCGCACCCCGCACCCCGCACCCCGCACCCCGCACCCCGCACCCCGCACCCCACATCTCGTCGTGCCGTCATCAGCTCTGTTCGGTGTAGATAGATCTATTGTTTAGATCAGCAGTTCCAGGGACCGGCCCGCTATCCCTTATCGGGGTTTTATAAGGGTATTGCATAAGGCTTAACTCACCATACCCTTTGCCAGACGAAACCCTTTGTTTTGGTTTTAAAAACCCTTATATAAAGCTACCACATTTGAGTGATCGGTAGCCCAAATACCCTTACAAAACCCGTATCATCCGCTCACCAACACCTTGCATATTGCTTATAAGGGTTAGCCTTATAAAGGGCTTCCCTTTTAGCATATAAGCGTGCTAATTTAAGTCGTCTACCTTGTTCATAAAGCACACATTACTTCGAATCCGAGCGATCGTCGGCGGCGACGGCGGCGTTCTTTGACTAGGCACGTATTTTCTTTCCTTTTCATACACTACCGTAGATATATACTAATCCTGTCTCTTTCACGCAAAGGGAAACCTTTATAAAAAGCGCTTAAAGATAAGGGTAACCCTTATTAAGGGCTAGCCTTATTTTTGGTTAGCATTTCGGTAAGGGTTAGTCAAAGGTAAGGGTATGAATGGGCTTGCAGTTCAAAAGGAAAAGTCTTTCAATGTGTTAGCCGTGTTTAAGTGTTGCCCATTGAAAGGGTTTTATCGCGGAAAGGGTTGTCCGGTCCCTGAGCAGTTCTCAAACTTTTTTGCTGACGGAACCCTTTTGGAAACCGAAATGTTTGACGGAGTCCCAAAAAAAAAAATCGTCACTGTGGAATAGATATACCTATAGAAAAGCTGGATTTTTTTCTTATTATTACAAGTATTCTCTTGGAGCCCCAACAGAGGCTATGCTGAGACCAAGGGGTCCGCGGAACACACTGAGAATGGCTAGTTTAGGCATTAAGGATTGCAATGTTCAAATTTGTGCGGAAAGGTAGATTTATATTCAAATTTCGTCAAGTGGTCGAAAACTAGAGCTGGACGGAAAGTAACTAAAAGTTGTTATAACTAAGAAGTTATTAGTTCACTAATGCAAATGTCTTATATGATGTAAGACAAAATAATACTTATTTTATACTGAAAAATCACTGAAAAACTTCTTTATCAAATGTCTGACTTAACCAATAGAAACAGAACTACAATATCAGTTAGCGACGCGCTCAACCATCTTTACCGCAAAATGAATAGAAAATAACCATAAGTCGATTTACAAAGATTTACTCATCGACAAATATTAAATCTTTTCCGGTTTGAAAATAGAACGAGTAGTTTAAGAAGAATATAAAAGGAATATCAGAGCTTTGCACAAGCAAAGAGGATCAAATTTTCTTTTTTTATTTCATATTTTAGTGGAGTAGGTTGAGCTGATGGTATTACAGGGTTGGGCAGATTAAGTGTTTAGTTACTAGTTTAGTAATGCCATTTTACTTAAATATAGCGGAACTTTTTTTAACTATTTAATTTTTTATTAATGTATGTGTCTTTATGATTTTTAGACGTGAGCTTGATATTATATTGCTTTATGTATGTATGTATGTGTGTATGTATAAACTCTTTATTGTACAAAACACAGAATACAAATATGGCACAGAAATAGGCAGTAAAAAGGCATGTTTTAAACATGGAAGCGAAACGCCAGCTATATACAAGTAAAAATTTCGACCGCGCGAGACATTTAAGAAGCTAAAACATTTAGATATTAATGTAAGGTTCATATCTCGGACCATTAAGCGATTTACAAAACAACAGTATCTTCAATAATCAGGTCCAAAACCTGGTCGAAAACCATCTGATCGTGTCAAAAATATATTTAAAAGCGTTCGTGAGCGTATTCGGCGAAAACTAACCCAAGGTGCAAGTAAACTCGCTAAAGATATGAAAATACCCCAACGATCAATGAGTCGTATATTACGACATGAGCTTGGATTGAAGGCCTACAAAAAAACAAAAAATCATTGGTGAATTGTATTAAAATTGTGTTGTGTATTGGTACATAATTATATAATGTTGCGTTTACAATTTATTCCCAGACTTACATTTGACTTGGTGTACAATGAATGTTCTTTTCCCCAATATGCTCAGAACTGTTCGCCTTATTGTAATAAAACTAGTTAAGTACAGAAAGATGTTCATTATGTCAAAATAAAAAAATAAAATAAAATAATAATCATTACTGTACAGTTTTAGCGGACGGAAAGTTATTACTCTAATTTTTTTTTTACGTTTTAAAGACATGTTTAGACTAAGAAATCAATGCCAATAAAACGTGTAAAAAAGGATAACGCAAGGCGTTTTTCGAAGTGATTTAAATAACTTATTAAACTTTTACGCGATGCGTTCAGAAACTAAAGTACCCTATAATTTTATATTTCTTGAATTATCCAATTATCAGTATTAAATAAATGCTAAGAAGAATCTTATTTGTTTAAAATTATTAAAGAATTGTCTGTACGTTTGGTATTTTCTTTAATGTTTGAATACGATATTTTATGAAATAAAACTATGAAAACGGATTATATCGCGTATATTGAATTTATAATACATCCCGACGTTTCGAACCCTTTACAGCGCTCGTGGTCAACGGGTGACTGAGGAAAAATTACAAAGTGCAAAAATACCCACATACTAAAATAATGAACAATCATAGACTACAAACTTTAAGGCTGGTTGTACATGCAAAATCGGTTCATAAGGCTAGTTATACACGACAATTATTTTCAAGTAAAGATATATATATACGCGATAAAAAAAAACTACGCCGGTTCCAACCCTACACCACGGACCCGAGAAGATTTAATTCCCTCCTAAATTGTAGGAGGGTATCCCAATATGGGACCGGCAACAAACTCGGCGGGACACATCTTTTTAAAAAACCTTGTTTCTCTACCACCAGCTTGGGATCCTGTAGTCCATCTGGTATCCCGGTAAGGGCATTTATTTGTGTGATGAGCACAGATATTTGTTCCTGAGTCTTGGGTGTTTTCTATGTATTTATGTATTTGTATATTATATATATCGTTGTCTAAGTACCCACAACACAAGCCTTCTTGAGCTTACTGTCGGACTTAGTCAATCTGTGTAAGAATGTCCTATAATATTTATTTATTATTTATTTATTATCTGATAAAGGAGTACTTTTTTTTATTTTATCGCGTATATATATATCTTTACTTGAAAATAATTGTCGTGTATAACTAGCCTTATAAACCGATTTTGCATGTACAACCAGCCTTAAAGTTTGTAGTCTATGATTGTTCATTATTTTAGTATGTGGGTATTTTTGCACTTTGTAATTTTTCCTCAGTCACCCGTTGACCACGAGCGCTGTAAAGGGTTCGAAACGTCGGGATGTATTATAAATTCAATATACGCGATATAATCCGTTTTCATAGTTTTATTTCATGAGTAACTATCGCGGTAACCGAAGACAATATTATACGATATTTTAATAAAATTATCATTTTGAACAAGATTGTAAACTAAAAAAAAAGTTATGTTTGGAATGTGATTATTTTGGATGTGAAGGTTCGATTTGAGTGATTCTTAAATAATGATTTTTTTACCTTATCTCTGCATATTTGGAGAAAAGCAATATATACGCATCGGCAGGAATAGCAATTCCTGGATTCGTCTTCTTTGTCGGACTCCACTTCGCGTCGTCCGACAAAATCGAAACTCGTCCACGAATTGCCTTTTCCCGGCCTCTGCAATAATGTACTATTATCCATTAGGCGCGTGTGGGTTGAGCACTTAGGATGGTTCTTTGTTACCTAATAATGCAATTATGTAGTACCTACCTACCTATCCAATGTTAGTTACTACAGTAGTAGTATTACTTATCTTATTAAGTGAAACAGAATATTAAGAGTAATTCTTGAGTCTTGACCCTGTTTCAAGTTATTTTTTTATATTTAATATAGGTTCCTACGGTACTTCCTTTGATTTAGTTTATCAGAGGTTGTTTGTATGAAGTCGCTTTTTAGCGATAAGACCTGATAATGATGTCCGCCCGTATCTTTAATAATTGATTTCTTCTGCTGTGCTGTTAAATGTTTTTGACACTCATCATCATCATATATTTAAGAGTTATACTCTTGTCGGTGGAGCGATTTCCATAAGTGTCGGTCCTCTGCCTTCTCCTTGACAGCCTGATACGACACGACGTTGAGTTTTTCCTTTACTTGATCTATGTATGTTCTCCTTGGTCTCCCCCTCCGCCTCCTTGCATCAACTCTCCCTTCAATTATGTTCTTGATAAATCCGTCGTGTCTTAGCAGGTGTCCAAGCATCTTTCCTCTTCTATTTTCTATGGTTCTCAACAAACTCCTCTTCTCTCCTACCATGCGTAAAACCTCTTCATTTGTTTTCTTCTCCGTCCAACTGACCTTTGCCATTCGACGTTTTTGACACTAGAGATTTGATAAAGAGTATTCTATTTTTAAAATAATTATTATTACAGGTAACTATTTCTGTTTGTATATATCCGGAAAGCTACTTACTTATAGGTAGAAAATTAGATTACAACATTGTTATGTTTTTGTCCTCGACTCCAATTTCCAACAACAATGTTGTTGTGGGGTTTTATTGAACAGATACCGCTTCAGAATTAATTGGAGTACATATACATATTGTAACTCAACTGACAAAAACAACCAATTACATTTGTCAGCTGTCGGAAAGTATAGGACATAAATAAAACAGGACAGAATCACGACATATTTTTTATGATCAAATTGAAACTCGAAAACTGATCCATTATTCTATCGAATAATAGCTTTACAGCAAAATATGAGGCAAAAATCGCTCGCCGCTCTACAAAATAAATCTTTTATTAATATGGGACTAAAGAAAAATAAAATCGTCTAAATTCATAGCATATTTTTACAGCGTAGCAAAACCCCTTTCATTTCGAATTTTCTTTGGAAAGCCGAGGATTCATCTGAAATATGAAAGACGTGAAAGACATTTTCGCCGCACGTGACGGATACAGTCACTTATTGAAAATAGCGTTTATTGTATGAAAAGTCTTGTCTGTTCAGCTTCATGTCTTTTATCACTTTTGCACTACTTGCAAACAGGTTCTTGCGATGAGGAATGGTTATAAATGTTGCAAATCTCACTTGAGACAACATATTTTCACTTAGCCGGGCGCATTCAGCAGAAACATACGAGTTCAGGAGCCCGATTCAGATTATAGTCTGCATCTTCTTAAATCATTTTTATGCTTAAGACGCTAATCTGTTAAACAAAAGCCATTGTCTCTTTTGTGCGATCGGTCGGCCTTTCTGTGCCATTGCATAGTGGTTGTGGATACGAAGTATAATTAATAATCAAATAAACTTACCTGTGAAGTTTGATTACAATTATACGATTTACAAAGCAGATGTTCAGAGCCTTGTATCTAAATACAGATACGAAAATAAAATGAAATATCGATATCAAATCAGTAAGTTAAGTATTATACCGTTACTGATATTACTGATTTCAGCTGAAGAGAATCGTAAAAATCATTTGAGAAGATGCAGACTATAAACAACTTGTTTTGTTCAATGATTTTGATACAATCTTAAAGATTGCTTACACTGCTTGGTGCATGCGAAATGAAATAAAAGTCGTGCGTGAGATGCGCGCCAATCATCAAGAGGATCGTCCTCGTTGGCAGTTTGCAAGCTCGTATTAAAACCATAAGAAATTGTTGAATTTGAATCGACCTCCAGTTAAAATGATGGCTTGCTTAGCAACGCGTATAAGTCTTACAATATGTTTAACTACATTACCTACATAGGTACATACAGTAACTGAATATTTTTAGGGTTCCGTACCCAAAGGGTAAAAACGGGACCCTATTACTAAGACTCCGCTGTCCGTCTCTCCGTCTGTCTGTCACAAAGCTGTATCTCATGAACCGCGACAGCTAGACAGTTGAAATTTTCACAGATGATGTATTTCTGTTGCCGTTATAACAACAAATACTAAAAAGTACGGAACTCTCGGTGGGCGAGTCCGACTCGCACTTGGCCGATTTTTTTCGAATCAACTAATTGACTCAGTATTCGAGCGGTAAAAAATTTGAAAAATAAAAAAATTCAAAATAAAACGAAAAAAGTATATATTTCGTTCATTTCTAATTTGCTTAGGTATCAGAAGGCAGCGCAGCGGTCGTTGTTTGGCAAATTATTGCTTAATATAGACAATAATGAAATTAATTAGAATCCTAAGTTTATTTATCTTCATAAAAGTAGCTATGTGTATATCGTTATAAGGTAGAGGTAGAATAATTAACATATTCCCTCAAAATATCTCCCCCGCTTTGCGCAGTAAAAATACGAGAACGTGAGGTGATAAAATTAAATGTCGCTGCAGAGAAAGACACGGTATTCTCATTCGTTAAGCGAGTGTTTGTTAAGTCAGCGTCATGAGTTTCTACCTAAAGTGGATGATACTTTTACTTGATTTCCAAGCTAAATTTAAACTTATCGAGCAAAACAGGTCAGGAGAATAGGGAAAACGGACCGACACAGAGCATCAAACCCGGGAGCTGTGGCACACTTACACAAGTAAAGTTACCATATCAACATGTTGCTTTTTGTCACGTTATCATACTTATCATTGTTGCCGAATGAAGTTAATGTAATAGTCAAAACGAGATGCATTTCTCTACATAGTTTGTCTTCTCTTTTGGTCATAATTTGGTCATAGGTATCCGCTGTAGGTATACATCCGTGGACTGAATCCAGTTTAATTGAAAACAATGGTAGATACCTTGAAATAGGAAAAAACTGTGAGTTAATAGCCCATTTAATGGCGGGGTGGCCAAAAAAAATACCTATATAGGGCACTTGATAGGAAATTCAAAGTATAGAGAAAGGTGATTTTTATTTTCCGTATCTTAACACGCTGGGAAGGTTTTTGAAGATCTTCATTTTTAGTGAGTTTTTGAACAAAATTATACCCTTTGGATACATTTTTACAAACTTTTAAGCATTTAACTTACCCTGTTAGTATGTATGTATGCTAAGACGTTAGTGTGGGTCAAACCTTGGAAGCTAAATTTGATCAACTTTCTGATTTCCGATTAAGCTTAAATTTTGCATACATTATGTAAATCGGATTAAAATTAAATTATAATGGCATGGAGTTTATCTGATGATGGAGAGAGGAGGTGGCCGCAGGAACTCTGTGATAAATCAACACATCGTTATTGTGTTTGGGGTTGTTAGAATTGTCGCGATGAGTATTAGTGGCCTGTGGAAAGAAAAGTACAGTCAGAGATAAAAGCTTGTACCAAAAATGAAAATTATGCTAAAAAACTTATTGCTATATCAGGTACTGGGCTACCAATTATCTCTAGGTATTAAAGTTACTTCTTTATCTGAGCTATCTAGAGTCTGTCTAAGCCAACTTTTCACTGACTTCTATATTATATAACAAAATGAGGGAGTGTCATTATAAACGCCTAATGTTCATAGAAATGTAACATCAATGACATTGCCTCACTTTGCAAAATGCGGTTAGCTTGAACTGTCTACTCGCCCTTACTTTGCATGCAAATGGAATTACCTCTGAAAGGTGACATGTAGTAAATTATAACGGCGACGGTGAGCACAATTTAATAGCGAATATAAACACATTTAGTAGATGGAAATAAATCTAAAAACATTTTAGCAACTCAAGTTCACAAAGCGAGTTTGTTTTGACGTATGAAAAGAAACAATCGATCCAGACTTTATGCCTGTTTTGAATAATAATTGTATTAGATAAATAAAAATTTAAAAATAGAAAGGTTTATAAAGGACAGTATTAGAATCTCGTCGAAAGAACGGTTTTAGCATCCGGTCCGGACATCAAAAGCTCTCTCAATACGGTTGTTAAGAAGGACGGATATTAAAAGCTCCCGCCACTGCATAATTAAGGAAGTAGGTTAAAAAGAAAGAGCTTTATTAAAAAAAATAGAAGTGATTTTGAATAGAAATGATTGATGATTTTGTAGGCAGATATCTAGGAAAATGGGCGAAATCTGACCATTTCCCTTTTCCCTTTTCTCCGAAACTACCGCAGAAGAATAAAAAAAATACAGAAAATAGTTTATTAAAACTATATAAAACAGGAAAGCCTACATATAAAAAAACCGGTCAAGTGCGAGTCGGACTCGCGTTCCAAGGGTTCCGTACATTACATGATTTAAACAATGTATTTTTTTATGTGAAACGTGAGTGAAATGTCTTTAAAAAACCCGTAGGGGTCGCATCAAAAACTAAGTAATTAAGTCCGACTCACGCTTGACTGCACATTTATAATAGGTTTTCCTGTAATCTATAGGTAAAGATCTATTTTGTGTACTTTTTTCAAAATTTTTGACCCAGTAATCTCGGAGATAAAGGAGGGGTATGGTCATTTTTTGCCTATTTTCTTGAATAACTTCTAAACTATTTATCGTAAAATTATAAAAAATATATATTTAGGATTCTCACAATGGGCTCTTTCATTTACCCCCCAAAAGTGGCCCCCGTGTTTAAAATTCATTTGTTTACGTTACATGGCCGTCTTTGGGTTACAAACTTACATATGTATACCAAATTTCAACTTAATTGGTCCAGTAGTTTCGGAGAAAATAGGCTGTGACAGACGGACAGACAGACAGACGCACGAGTGATCCTATAAGGGTTCCGTTTTTTCCTTTTGAGGTACGGAACCCTAAAAATGCCACCGTGAGTCAATATAAAAAAAAGTTACAGCTGAGTAAATATTATTATGAGCGACTCGTATTAGGGTATTTTTTTAGGAGTCTGTTTAAAAGGTCCACTCAACTCCAATGTGAACCCTAATGAACGAAGACCACGAATACACAAACATTCGATATTAAATCATGTTTCCGAAATCCCCGCCCACACTGTCCCAAATAATTGAAACAAGTTGTTTCACCAATTCCATTTATAAAAGGAACCAATTGAACATTTCAATTCAGAATTATCAAAAGTTTAAAATGAATCAGTGTTTCTGTGATCGTAAATTTAATTTAAGGTGGATTAAAGTTTATTATTAAATTTCGCCGGTGAAATTTGTTTTTCATCAGAATTCGTGATGCCTACAGATATCTGACTGCTCAAAATATGTTGTTGAGGTAAACAACGATCTTTTGTTATTCAAACAATACGAGAAGTTCATACAACCTTATTATCTTAGACAAGTTTTTGAGAACTTTAACATCTTCATTTTTTAAATTAAAATAAATTACAACAAAATGACAGATTAATTACAGATGTAATGTGTATTCATGATAACATACGATTTACAATACAGGATCAATATTTATAGTTTTTTGTAAAAAAAAAAAAATAGTTAATAGTACTTTTTATCAAAAACACAATTTTATTCTGTGGTGGAGCCGAGTCCACCATAATAAATAATAATAAATCATTCATTTCGATTAACACTCATATCTTGGTTAGTAAAAAATAATTCTAAATTATGTATTAATAGGTATTTAGGTATTTAAATATAATAGGATTATTTCTACATCTATAAACTACATATGCAGCCGTGGGCGATAAAAGGCTGCAGCAAAGTACCTACGGCACATGTAGCCGACTGCAGCGTAGCAAATAGGAAGAGACCAGGCTGTTCCCTATCATCTTCATGATGATGTTGGAGCTGGCGCGCACCCGGCGCACCAGGGATGCGGACATGAAGGACAAAGGCGTATAAAGGACATGTCATGGAGAACACAATCTCTAACTTCAGTTTTCTGTCGCAAGAATATTAGTAGCGTTAAGGTCCCAGACAAATCCAGATCGCCGCCATATTCGCATGCTGGATCGATTCCACCTCAGATGCCTACGCAAAATACTGAAGATCCGATGGTCTGAACGTGTTCGGAACACCAAAGTGCTGCGTAGAGCAAATGTGGGTGGTATCGAGGTATACCTCAGGCGACGTCAGCTTCGGTGGTGCGGTCACGTTTCGCGGATGAACGACAAGCGTGTGGCTAAGCGCATCTTTTATTCTGAGCTTAAGGAGTGCAAGCGGAAACAGGGCGGCCAATTTCTCATGTACAAAGCAAACTTTTGGTAACAAGATCGGCTACGTCACGTTGTGAGCAGTCGCCGTGGCCGAATCGGCCGTGGAGTTATTATATTGCGGCGCGACATTGCTGCCGCCTGCATTGCGTTCACGAACGTCTAAAATCCGGGCATTACCTACGAGTAGCTTAGGAATAACTATGCTTCAACGGTTTAAGCTATGCGTTGTCCGTAAGATATCTACATATATGGACTATTTTATATTGCTTTTAAGTGTTTATAGAATATAATTAGTTCAAAATCATGCTGATTGCCCTGCATTTAGTCTTCAATTCGTAAGAGATAAAGTGAAACCATTAAATATTATTCAGTGACATAAATAAGGCATCATCAGAGGAGGAAGGGGCGAGAGGCGCCATTATCGAAGCGACGTGCCCTTGAAATATTTCTGGTAATGCTTTGGTATTTAGGGGACACAGCGAATTATATGGGTAACAAACAACTGAGTACCTACCTAGTGAAAACTGAGAATTTATCACATGGTTCAAATTACAGAATCAATTAACGCCATGCTTTTGAAAGTTATGTTTGCTAGCGAGTTATATTATCCATCATCAAATATAGTTTTTTTATTAAATGCCTAAAAAATCGAAGCTTACGCACGTAAGCCACGTATTATAAGATAAGATAATCATTTATTGCATAATTATAGGTAGGTAGGTAGGTAGGTAGTAGTAGGTCACTACGTCAACACAAACAGATTGTGTCTCGGCGCACACTACGAGTTTGTATAGCATTTGGCGTCGAGACACTAGGCCCGTGGGGTAGAGGGGCACGGGGGCTCCACAAGGCGCTCAGCAAACGCCTAAGGGAGGCCACAGGTGAGCCTCGCGCAGGCGGCTTTCTCGCGCAAAGATTGGCCATAGCAATCCAGCGCGGGAACGTTGCCTGCGTGATGGGCACCCTACCAAGGGCACAAAATTTTGATAGGTATTTTTAATTTTTAGCTTTAGTTATTACAATTGTAGTTAGTTTTAGTTTTATTATTAATTTTATGTGTAATTGTTATATTAACAAAATATTATATTGAATAATTAATAAACATCAACAAAAATCTAAAAAAAACAGATTGTATTAAAAATCAATAGTTGTATGTTATAAATGTCATAGCTGGTTGTCTCTGGCACTTTCTTCCTTGCGTACCTACCCCAAATACTGGGGGTTGTGACTCATCAGGGCATCAGTTTCTCCCATACGATGTTCCGCCATCTTTTCCGATTCTTGGCAGCATGAACCGTTTCGCCAAATTTAATTTGAGTGTAGTGTGGGCCTGTATGGTTATGAAGGTCGTGTCTACGTGACAGCGTGATAATAAAGACATTGTCCGTTACTTTCAATCGCGTCGTGTTGAAAATGAAAAGTGACGGTTATTTTGTCATGGATAAAGTCATCCAGCATCCTCTTGCTAGTCAGTCCAACGCATTGGGCTCGGTTCTTTTGCTTTTTTTCATTTAGTCATAAAGAAAAATAGAATTTAATTAGCATAGCTCTCCACTCTTCAGACCCGTATGTCTAACGGCATTAATGAAAGGGTCAGCCGACCGGCCGCTGTCACTGATAAACGAGCGTCTGGAGACAATATAAGTGTCATCCTTGTCAACACCATCGTACATTAGCGGGCATAAACATGTATACACATTTTCACCTTATTCCAAGGGTATAAGGTAAATAGGTGTTTACTTGTTTATGATAATGACTGTTCAACTAAATAATAGGATGTCAGGTAGATGGGGGATAATTCATTCACGAAGAAATAATATGTCATGAACATTAACGGGGAATTGAGAAAGATGAAGCTTATTTTAAGGAAGTAGAAAAGAATCAAATTCTTTGGTCATTAAATGTACTTAAGGGGTACCCAGAAGAGCTAGGTCTGGTAGGCTTCTGTAGATAAGAAAAAAGTTTAGTATTGTAGTGGGTCTTCTAGCGAACATCTTCTATCACATCGTCTACTGTGGCGGAAACATGAAGGCCCGATATTCGGCGTGGCAGCCCCCAAACCAGAAGCAATATCTGGCTCCACAGAGCTACACTGACTCTTGCGAAGAGCCTTAACTGCTCTCCTCATAAGGAATCGTTTTACGATTTACAACTGGTATCTTTTTATATGGTTCATGTTACGTCTACGTCCGTTTCTCAGTCTCATTACCTTAAGTTAAGATACGAGGCTTTGTATCACAAATGTTGTTTAAAACAAGGACCTAAAACACAGCTTCTCATATTTCATCGGAAAAGGCCTAACTGACTTTCAGTACCGACTCAATTACTTCCTTGTGTTAGGTATACTACAAAAGCCTATGCACTTATGGCATGAAAGGGCATTGTTTCCGAAAACCCATTTGTCAATGCCAGGACTGGAAGTTTCAAGGGCGGCAAATAGCCTGTGTAGTTCCTATCGCTTTTTATTTAGAGTAACCAGTGTAAGAGCGATGATGTGATCCTTCGAGCTGCAGCAATAACACAAAATTAGACCATGTCAGATCAGAAGATGGATGTTTTGGAACATAAATGGTGTTTTAACTACATCTTTTGTTATTCTACTTTTGGCAATTTTCCCTTTTTATAACTTACGGTATCACTTAGCCTTGGAGCTTAAAAATTTAGTAAAAATAGTTGACGAGGGCGTTGTTGCTTGCACGCCATGTCATTGTGAAAATCTTTAACGCATTCACTCCCAGCGCGGTAACACACGCTTTATTCGTGGCCGATAACGTGTTTTAAACGCTTTATAGCAAAAAGCACCTACGAACATAGATCTCGCCTAGCGCATCGCTGGCAGTAAATGTGTTAATTCAGTGTTGGACGGCTTGCGTTAGATTTGATAAGACAAATAGGCTTGCGCATTCAGCAACAAAACATAGAGCGATAAGGGAATAAATAATTGACTCAATAAAAAGGTTCATTGCTCTGTGGATCTTCCTGAGGCGATCGTTTAGTAAGCGATTTAAATAACAGGTCGGTCACCTAACTCACAACTATTTTTGGCTCGGCGGGTTACTATAAGCCTGCAGTACCTATCATAAATACATTAAACGTGTTTCCAGTGTAGCACCGCGCGTTTGTTAACCAGCGGTGGCAACATGGTTTCATTTTTCTTCCATGTCACTATGCTAGTCACTTTCGCACTTACGTACCTGTTAGAACGTGACAGGCATGGTGATAGGTGATAAGAATGCGAGCGTGCTACGGCCGCTGGAGGCGTATTCTGCTTATAAAAACAGGTTACTAATTTAATCTGGATTTGTTATGGATAATATGATCTGTCTGTTGAAAGTGACATTTGTGGTTGAAGGAATCCACTATATTTTGGCTTGTTAATGTGTCGAATCGCCTTAGGTCCGTAACAAAACTATTTAAATTATTATATATGAATTGTATGAATTGTTTGTTTGAAAGATCTGCGTTCAGCTTATTCATATTGGTCGATAAACACCGGATGTTTCCTTTAATATAATCGTTTTAAGTAAATATTAACGTGGGCTGAGATAATAATATGGTTATTAAAATTTGATGAAGGTTTGTTTGTTCTAAAACCTTGTACTTACTTACTAAAGCCTGGATTTGCTTAGGTCTTCGATCCTTTACATATACATATATTAGTTATTTTAAACAGAATCTGTGTACAATCTATATTTACGAGTATAAAGACTTCTCTGTGTAGGCTTCAAGTCTGAGTGAATGAATTATTTCGCTGTTAAACAGGATACGTGGGGGTGTAGCAAAACTTTATTTCTTATCTTATGTTCTGAAAATAAGTCAAAGGACATAATGCTTGTTATACACGGTGGCTAAAAATTAAGTGCAATCCCGTTGCCAGGGAGGTTTTGGGACTATACTGAGCAACTTTTACTATGGGACCAACCCCGAAATCGCGAAAAAAAAGTTAATCCCAAAACCTCCCTGGCAACGGAAATGTACTTATTTTTTAGCCACCCTGCATCCACGAGAAACCCGAGAGATTTTAACCACGCATATCTAAGGCCAAAAGAAGGAAAATAATATATGTTTAGGTCGATTTTGCAAAAAAAGTTTTTTTTTTTTTTGATTTTTGTATGAATGTACACAAAATGTTAATATTATTTGTAACTCACTCAAAAATAATTTTAACTTATTTTATATAAAACCGAGTTTTTCAAAGTGTTACTTCCATAGTGGCAACATCGCCATCAAAAAGGCGTTTCGCACTAAAGTTGCCTCCAGAATCAGGCGAACTAAATTGACATGATGAAAGTCAATGTGCACAAATGATACCACAGTTTGGCCAGTACTGTTCATATCGATATTTTCAAAAAAGTTTAAATTAGAGAATATCGCCAGAATTCACCGCTAGGGGCGCTACTGTTGCGCGGTCAGTTCAAATGTAACTTTAAGTAATTTTTTATGTTATTTTAGAAATGTTCGTTGGTATTTCGAAAATTGTGCTCAAGATACAAATAAGGCCAGCCCAGACGGGGCAATTTTTCTTACAATCTGATTAATTTGTCATTTACATTCTGTGGTGTAGACACAAAAATTAAATCGTCTCGGTGATCCCTATTGCTAATAAAAGCAACTGAAGCAAGTCCCCCTGGATATTCAAGTTGACAATTAGGTCAGAATTTAAATATGCATCAGTCTCATCTACCGGTTGGCTACATGTACAAAGTTAAATGACCAATTTTAGATTCTTGATGACAATCGAGCGCTCGTTGCCTGCAAAATGCGGTAAATTTAAAAAATGTAGACGGGAAGAGTTATCGTCCCACAGACAATTTGACTTTCGCGCATTTTTCTACTGACAAAGTTGTTTGACAAGCTATAACATCGAAACTTGGAATTTTTGCACCCGCAACTCTTGATTAGGTCAGTATAACGTCACAATCATACAATCAAATCAACCACTTTTCTCGTCACTTTCATAAATCGAAATCGTGTGTAACCCCTTTATCACTAATTATCACATAGGTAGTAATTGCTATCTCACTTATCGATATCATTTTATCGACATATTATACTCGCGACTATTTTTTCTTTGCTATTCCTGGTATCATTTTATCTGTCAATCTCATGTCAATTTAGATCGCTCAATTCTGGAGGCAAGTTTAAGTAACAATAAAAAGATGTTTTTTTTTTTAAAACTGGTTATAACGCTGAAACTAGGCAAATTACAAAAAAAAAATATAGGACATATTAGTCTTTAAATATGATCAGGACTATACTGTTAAAATCTCTCTGGTTCCTCCTGAGCAGGTTGTAAATATTAGGTAATAAGTAGCTTTAATAAGTGGATCAAATATTCTCTCTCGAGCAAACCAAAAATCATGCCTATTAAAATATAGAATAATATATAAGTAAGCAAGCTTAAAATCTAATCAACATGTCTAGATATAGTTTAAAAATATTAAAAAAAAACACATGTTTAATGCTGCTCACTCGGCACAATTTAAAGCCTTCGCTCACACTAAACCCGTATTTAAAACTCGTATTTATATAGCGGTTGGTCTACGTTATTTAATGACCCATTAATAATAAATTAAGAGTTTTTTTTCTATAGCTGTAAAATTATGAAGTCTCCTGCCATTTTATGTACTAAGACCCCAAAATCCATTATGAAAACCTAATCCTAATAACCATCCCGTAAGCCGCGTTATCAACAATGATTGATTGCGGCAAATGATGCGTGGTGTGATTTAATCATTTAATCATTAATCAGAAGCGCATGGACTCGGAATCTGCCGTGTTACAACCCTTAATACTAAAATCCAACTCGGAAACATGACAGTTGAAATTCAATCTTAATAATAAAGTTATATGATTCAGAGTAGATTGAAGATTTTTAGAAATCAATTACAATTAGTGAATGTGTGGAACACATGTTAATTGAGGAGTGTAGTGTTTGAAGGCATCCTGTAATTAATCATATCAATAACAGATTATTATTATGTAATAAAAGTCTTATTATTTATATTTTTAACTGGTAACACGCCAGTCACTTACTACTGTGGCGCAACAACCTGAAGTGGATCTTGGCCTCCGACAACAAAGACCGCCATTCTACTTTGTCCAAAGCCGTTTCTGCCCAGTTTTTGCACACCATACACACACAACACACCAGAACACACCAACATACACACCAGAACACAACACACCAGTCACATCTAGTATTTATGGTACGCCTCCTAAATACTAAAAATGAGGTTCCATCGGAACTTCCATCTAGAAATAAATAATGAAATTGGTATGCATGTAGCTATGAGGGTACAAAAAATTGAAACGGAAATAATATATATTCCATTAAATCAAAACCTTTCTGGAAAACGAGCTTTGCCTGTAGAGAATATTTATATTTCGGTACATAATGCTTTCATCATAAAGCTTTTGAGAAGTATAATAATTTGGATATGCCTATGTGGAATTAGGCTTTATTAAAAAATTTAAATCCTCCTTCTCTCGTCTGGTTTATATCAGGTAATCAGGCTGTGGGTAATACGCTTGTTTGCTACAGTTGTAGTGTTCTTTAAGCCTTGACCACTACTAAGGCAGATTACTATCAATTAATCGAGGCGTAACCTTATTATGTACTTAGGTATCCAAAGGTTCATTATCGCAATCTTCATATTCGCAATTCATTATCCTAGCCTTAAACCCAACACCCCATAATTTACTGACTTTGACAACGACATCAATTTTGTAGACTTATATCTTAAACCCAATCTTAAGCAATTACTTTTATAAGCTATGTTGTCCCTAATTGCACACATTGCACAAGACATTAATTTCTTCTATTTTTCGTGACTTGACACATTAGTTATGATGAACTATGATTGCTGTGTTAGAATAAAAGAGAAGAAAAACAAAAGCTTGTCACATCATCTGAGATAGCATAAACCCATAAACCATTTGACATTCCTTTCTACTAGTAATTTAATTTCGAACCGTAAATCTTATTGTGGAGATGCGTTTTTGCTTGACAATGGCGGCCCATTTGTAGTTCACAACGACTTGTTAGATGGCGCCACAATCGCACTTCAGGATACCAAACCGCACTCAATCGACTGTGTGTACAACCAGTTCATAGCCAGTTTATAATTTTCTCTATTCAAAAACTAAGCCTTAATAAGTGTCCATAAAATCTGCTAGTCCACGAACTATATCGACTTTAACGAACCCGCGTCATGTCAATCGATTCATCAAGATTCCTCGGGTTTCTCGCTGTAATCGATGTCTCGGATAAAACAAAATGGGGGCCTTAGATTGATGATGGCCATTCTTAAGGCTTCTCGCACGTTTTCTACCGGAGTGTAGATTTCAACCCCTGGATTTAAAAGGAGAAGTCAGATCTCGATAGAGATCACCATGCTTTTATTACCTCTATCAATAACCGTGTTAGATGTGCTTAGGTACCTACCTACTTCACTTATTATTTAGTTTTGCAGCTAGTTCAAATTCAGGCTTGGTCACACTTTTAGATACATAAAATACGCTCGATAAAATATCGTCAGGGCATGCAACCATACCTACAGCTTGATGATAATGCCTATATACTTTGTTTGCATCTGACCAAGAGAATTAAGCCATTAAGTATGGCAATTTTGCTACATAAATCTGTTGTTCACCTGAGGAATTTCAATTTTTGATTCAACCTCCAAGACGCGTATGCGTCTTATCAAGATCGGTCCTGTGATGCCATTATTATCTTGACTAGATCATTAGTTCACCTTATAAAAAGCTTTTTCCTGTTGCATCCAGTTCACGATCGCCATGTAAGAACTTTCTGCCGCATCGGCTAAGTATTTTACGAGCAATAGGCTGACTCTCGAGGCCGAACCCACCCACTAATAGTTATAATATAAGTATTATATATTAAATTAGAACACAGATGCGTAATGCAAACTGGTACATGACTTACGATTAATCAATAATTGTTCGACATGTGTGCCGAGATAGTTCAGACAGCCTAACATCCAAATATACATGTGTGTAACTTAATCCTATTAGGCTTGTGCACACAACTAATCCATTACGGTTAGTATCTTGTGTCTTAGGAGTTGTTAAAGAATTTGGCAAATATAGATATATATTTGAGTTGTACACTCCGTCAGGTATTTTTCACCTTATATCTGGCATAAAAATATGATTATAAATCAAATTAAATAAGTATAAGCACGATACGTTTCAACAAGTGATCACTTTTGGCATGTAACACCTTAAAGTACCTAAACCTTTTTTGATGAATTCGGAAAAGTAGTTGTTTATGTAATTTTACTGTAAACTCTTATTGTTATCAAACTTGCAAATAATTGTTTATTTGTTTATCATAAGTTAACAATTAAATGGAATTCGGAGGTAGCTTTACATGTTTTTTTAATAACCTATTTAGTTGGTATTTTATGTAAAGAAAATTCCTACTTGATAGCCATTTCCGTTTCCTTTACCCAAATGTGAATACTTTAGCAAAACATCTGACCCTAATGCATGTAATCTTCGTTCACTTCACTCCGAGTGGACACAATCTCCAAAGTGGGAGTTTTAGACGAATTGCTTCCGGACTGACTGCCTTTGGATTTGCATAAACCCAGCTGTCCGTGTTAATATATTAATAACGCTGGGAATGGAAATTGACTTTGATTTTATCGTACTAGTTAATTTACGAGGGTGGGTAATATCAGTGTCTAAAGAAAATAATAACTCGTAATTTAAAATCACTGCTCCCTTCAGGTAATGCCGCTTGAACGGCAGTTAGAAAATTTAGTCCTTTTTTATTTAGGTAATTTTCATTGACCATACCTAGGTCAAAGAAACCAAGTCTTTATTTGACGTTCATAAGCGAATTAAAATATGTCTATACAAATAGGAATATTTCGAGAACTAGGCATTGCTTTCTCTTCTCATATGCAATTATTTGGCTTTTTTAAAAATACAATTTTAATCCTACGATAAGTGTCCGTCCTGTCCTTTTAATTCAATTTAACCCTTTGTAAGTACCTTGTATGAATTAAAACAACCCTTCAACCATTCCAATTCTATACGATTTCGTACTGATGACGTTGGATAGTCCACTGTTGAGATCAAAAACTGCTCTAAATTGAAAATGACTGAATGGATTACTCCAAAATACATACTACGTGACTGTGAATATTCTCTTTACAATGAGTGCAAGTTGTCCGAGGACGATGTCGTGGACAGGGCGAAGTGGAGAAGGTTAAACAGGATAGCTGACTCCACCACCATGTGAGATAGATAGCTAGGAAGAAAGAGAGAATCTCTCGTGTCAAATAGGTCTCTGTATAGTAATTCCACAGCCTGACGTACTCGCACATTAGAAACACCATTTGGAACAAATTTACTCAACCATGTTTAAACAAACATTGGAGGTGTTTGTTCTCGACCGCTAGCAAACCACAAACATCACCTCATAACGACAATGTAAGTACGAGGAAAATCATTTCTAAACCCCGTATCTTATCAGACAACTTAAAGCAAAATCAACATTATTGTGTTCAATTTAGCGTCCATAATAAAGTAGTGTTACATTATTTGTTAAAATTTTCCTAATTATTTTCTAAGCTAGTATATTTGTAAGAAAATGTGTAGCACAGATTCCCCTATTTTCCATTTTTTTTTTTTTTTTTTTTTTTTTTTTTTTTTTTTTTTTTTTTCTGGTTTGTTTGTGTATGAATTTCTTGACTATAGCTAGACTTAGGAAATCCACCCGGCATAAAAGCTACCTACCAGCTATTCTAGCAGGGTACCTATGCGCATTTAAGTAGGTACGGTACGTGTAAAAGTTACTCGTACAATAATTTGTAGCTAAAATGTTGGAAATCTAGTTATATATGCATAGTATTTAAATAATTTCTAGACTTTTGAAATTGTAACTAGTAGGGCCCTGGACGGCGAAAATTGTTGAACGCTGACCCGAATTGCATGTTTTCTGAAATTGAACACGACTGCGTCGGATGTCACAGTAAAGGCTGTAATTTTGTTTGTTTAAAAAACCTGAGAGTATTTGCAAACTACATTTTTGTTGTATAAAAATATGTAACTTTAAAATTAGGAATAGGTAATTAGGACGTCTTTTGTTGAGAACGACATAGTTGAAGAACGGTATTTGAATTATATTTTTACCTACTTTTTTGGCAAGCTTTTATTGGCATTTTAAAAACAGTAATTTACTATTACAATACATAATTAGAATACTCATCAAGATGATATTAACAATAACAACTTCCGAATCGTGAGTGTGCAGTGAGGACCATCGAGAGATACAAAAGAGTATATCAGTTTGTTTTAAATATCAAAAAGTAAACTGCGCCGTCATTACTTCCACATTAGAAAATAATATAAGCGTAATCCAATGGGTTGAACCTTAAGACCTATGGATACTTATGGATGGGACCTTAAGAGTCCCCGGAAAGCTCGGTTCTCTATACAAACGTAGTTACGCTCTCATTTTAAAACGACTAGTTAGATTACTCTGAAACTTTGTACTTATAATAGGATAATGTACCCGGTAGGTAAGGGACCTGTATTTAGTTTATGTAGCTTCAGATACCATAGTTTAAAAATAAAGCGAATTTATTTTCTTCATACAAAACTTGTTTTTTCTCTATTTCGTTTGTTTTATAAACTGGAACTATAAACTAATTACAGGCGTAGATTTACCTTATGTCATTGTACGTGCAAAGTTTAATTACAATCCAACACGTAGTTTTAAAACGAGAACGAAACTCCGTTTATATGGGAAGGTGAAATCCGGCCGTTTGCCGGGGCTCTTGAACGCCACGTGCGCGTGCCTATCATGCGCGGCGCGTCGTCGTAAATATTGTCAGAATGCAAGAAGGTTGATATTGGGCTGTAGCCGCGCGCGTCAGTTGACGTCTTTGGCGGTCAAAGGGCCCCCTGAGAATACACCTGTAAAGCGTCAAACGTTGTCTGACGGAAATCCAATCGGCGCGCAACCGGTCCCCCGGGTGCAAACCAATCCTGCGGCGGCGAGGCCCGTTCATTTGCTGTGTGGTTTAAAATGTGGCCGTACAATTGGCATCAATAATAGTGGCGGATAAAACAACGCCCAAAAGTATCTACCACCCTCGAATACAATTTCAAAAGTATTTGCCACGGTTTAATTGTTCTGAATATAGAAACATCTATTTTTGTTTAGCTATTAGAGAATGGTAGGTATATACGCATTATCTGATACGTTACTTCTGATGCTGACTGTACGAATCGAGGTTTTTTATCCACTATGGTTGTGGTTATGCGGGAAATATTGCGAAAGGGGTAATTTTAATAATACTCGTATATAATGGAGGCATGTTTAGATTTGAAAACTATAGGTACTTTCTAAAGTTAATTGTTGAGTAATTAAACATGTCAATCCATTTTTACTATGTACACTCTTAGCGCGTCATAATGAGATAAATATGTACTACTTACATAGGTATATTTATACTTATACAGATCAGAATATTCTACCAGAAGCCGTCGTCGTCATCGTCATCGTCATGTAGACATCGTAATTATCATAATGCGTTTTAAATTTAACGCTAAGTGAATAGAAAAAGATGACCAAGCGAACTAACTGAAATAGTACTCGACTTAAAGTTAAACAATTAAAGCGAACAATATATATACTGTTACTGTCACAATAGCGCCTCGTCTTTTTTGGGAAATGTTTTAACTATAAAAACGGCATAACAAACTCAGAAGCCGGTAACAGCAACATTAAACTTTATTGACATTGTTCCACGTTTGGGTGCCATAATTCATACAAGTTTGTCACGAGAGGTCATTAACTGGGTCAAAATTATTTTTGTTGTCTTGTTTCTGACCACTCAGTCACGCTTGTATTTCCGTCTTCTATCAAATAAATAAAAAAAGTCGAATGCTATCGCATGTCTTTCTAGCTGTGGAATATATTTCATTATATTTCACATGAGAAAAATTAAAAACTAAATTTCATCTCATACAAAAATCTACATCGTAACATTTTTGGTGACAAAGACAAGACAACGAAAATAATTTTGACCCAACTATTCTAAAACATTACATCGTTTTCTGAAAAAAAAAAAGAAATTCAAATAAACGCATATGAACTTTGGAAGTGACGGTAACAAAGTAACATTAAACTTTTTTGGTTCAGTTCCACGTTTGTGCGCCATGATTCATACAGGTTTGACACAAGAGATCATAGTTAAACTGTTGTGAAACATTACGTATTTTTGGTCTGGGAAACGATAAAAAAAATCATAAAACGCCTGTAAACTATGAAAGTGGTAACAAAGTATCATTAAACTTCATTGGTTCAGTTCCACGTTTGGGCGCCATGATTCATATAAGTTGGACACGAGAGGTCATAGTAAAACTGTTGTGAAACATTACGTCATCATTTTCTGGGAATCGATAATCCAAAAACGCCTATGAACTTTGGAAGTGACGGTAACAAAGTAACATTAAACTATATTGGTGTAGTTCCACGTTTGGGCGACATGATTCATACAAGTTTGAAACGAGAGGTCATTGTTAATCATTTTCTGGGAAACGATAAAACAATCCAAAAACGCTTATGAACTTTGTAAGTGACGGAAACAAAGTAGTATTAAACTTTATTAGTTCAGTTCCACGTTTGGGCGCCATGATTCATACAAGTTTGACACGAGAGGTCATTGTTAAACTGTTGTGAATCATTACGTTATCATTTTCTGAGAAACGATAAAACGATCCATAAACGCCTATGAACTTTGGAAGTGACGGAAACAAAGTTATATTAAACTTTATTGGTTCAGTTCCACGTTTGGGCGCCATGATTCATACAAGTTTAACACGAGAGGTCATAGTTAAACTGTTGTGAATCATTTCGTAATAATTTTCTGGGAAACGATAAAACAAATTCAAAAACGCCTATGAACTTTGGAAGTGACGGTAACAAAGTAACATTAATCTATATCGGAGTAGTTCCACATTTGGGCGTCCTGATTAAGTTTGACACGAGGGGTCATAGTTAAACTGTTGTGAAACATTACGTCTTCTTTGTCTGGGAAACGATTATAAAGTTCAAAAAACGCCTATGAACTTGGGAAGTGACGGAAACTAAGTAACATAAAACTATATTGGTGCAGTTCCACGTTTGCGCGCCAAGATTCATACAAGTTTGACACGAGAGGTCATTGTTTAACTGTTGTGAATCATTACGTTATCGTTTTCTGGGAAACGATAAAACAAATTCAAAAACGCCTATGAATTTTGGAAGTGACGGTAACAAAGTAACATTAAACTATATCGGAGTAGTTCCACATTTAGGCGTCCTGATTCATACAAGTTTGACACGAGAGGTCATAGTTAAACTGTTGTGAAACATTACGTCTTCTTTGTCTGGGAAACGATAAAAAAATTCATAAAACGCCTGTGAACTTTGAAAGTGGCGGTAACAAAGTATCATTAAACTTAATTGGTTCAGTTCCACGTTTGGGCGCCATGATTCATATAAGTTGGACACGAGAGGTCATAGTTAAACTGTTGTGAAACATTACGTCATCATTTTCTGTGAAACGATAAAACAATCCGAAAACGCCTATGAACTTTGGAAGTGACGGTAACAAATTAACATTAAATTATATTGGAGTAGTTCCACGTTTGGGCGCCATGATTCATACAAGTTTGACGGAGACCTTCGCCCAGAAATGTGCTCTTTAAAAAGTAGTAGAATGTAAAATTTACGTCTGCTTGACCTTGCCGTAGCAATTTGAGGTTATCACGTCACCTAGAAAGTGCGTTATTTTCCCTGATATAGCCACAGTAAACAAGTATCATATATCTTCACTTAGACCCCGGAAGTCGCCCCAAGTTGCCACTTCCACTAAAGTTTACGTCATCAACACTCAAACTATCGCCTGAAGCTGTCCCATCGTATATCTAGAAACGTCCTTAGACTCGAGCTATCTTACAGTAATGTCTACTTATAGCATTGTAACATAAGGTATATTATTGATTAAACATTTGAAGTGCTTATGACTTATGTTAAGGGAAATGGCCTATGGTTTGTAGTTCGGCAACTAATTGGTATAAACTTAAAGGTTCTGTATCGCACAGAGGTGAGGATATCCATTAATGTTTGATGCGTACCAAAGTTCTGCTTGTAACTCGTCCATTGGAATTTGTAAATATTTAATCATATACTATTGCATATTTATACATTTATTGATCATGCGCTCACTTGTGTTGACGAGTATTGCAGTAGTAAGAAGACTCATTTTACATTTTTAGTTTTACCTTTTTGTCAGTTAACCCCTAAGAGGGAACACACAATAATTCCGAAATATGTTTTTCCGAAAATTTCAAATCCGATTGTGATTTTACCGAAAGCTTAAAGTTCCGATTTAACACTTTTCCGAAAAAATGTATTTCCGAATTCTTAAATTCCGAAAAACCATTGTCCGATCGGAAATAAGATAATTCGGAATTCAGAAATTCGATCTTTTGTAAGGTCGGAAATATGAAATTCATGATATTCAAATGAAGACACGTTTCGTTTGAGTAATTCGGTATTCAGAAATTCGGTCTTTTGTAAGGTCGGAAAAATGACATTCGTGATATTCAAATGAAGACTCACGTTTTAGTAACTATTACGGGTGCCTGTCGTGCCGCATCACGTTAAATTCGGCATTCTTAAATTCGGCATAAAATATTTTTGGCATAAAAATTCGGCATAAATAAATTCGGATTCGAAGATTCGACCTCCAAGAAAACGAACTGTTGCCAGATAAGTGGGTTAGGTTAGGTTAGGTTGGAACTGTGACCCTCAAGTAAACGAACTGTTGTCAGAAGTGGGTTAGGTTAGGTTAGAACTGCGACCCCCAAGAAAACGAACTGATGCCAGAAAAGTGGATTAGGTTAGATTAGAACTGCGACCCTCAAGAAAACGAACTGATGCCAGAAAAGTGGATTAGGTTAGATTAGAACTGCGACCCTCAAGAAAACGAACTGATGCCAGAAAAATGGATTAGGTTAGATTAGAACTGCGACCCCCAAGAAAACGAACTTTAACTTATATATTCGGAATATTGTTATTCGGAAATTTAAAACTTGGGATATTTAAAATAGGAATAACGTCAATTCGGAATAAAATTCGGAATAATGGCAATTCGGAATTCGTGATTTCAAAAATCGTAAATGTAAAATTCGGCGTTTTTCACTGTCGGAATTGTTATAATCGGAATTATGTGGTTCGGAATTTACAAAATTCGGCTTTTCGGCTTTTTGGAAATATAAATCTTCGTGATTTTCATCATTCGTAATTACGACAGTCGGAATTTTGATAGGTCGAGCATTTAAAAATAGGAATAATAAAATTAGGTATTCTGAAATTCGGCATAACGTTTATCGGAATTATGTAGTGTACCCATAATATAATAGGCACGCAATAGTTCACTTACTACTATTTTATTCTGAAATAACAAAAAAAGACATGTAGGGTAGACCGAGGTGAATTGGATCACAGGGCGAATAGGATCAACATGAGATATCCGATGATATTCGAAATATTGCATTGATATGAGCACATTAAAATGATACGTCTCTTAGTGTCATAAGAAATATTTTAAATACCAACAGATTTTCCGTCTTAACCAATTCACCCTGTGGTCGGATTCGCCTCGGTCTACCCTATGTACTTATTATCTGTATATTATTTATGGATATTAAATTAACTGTTAGGATTTTTAATTCACCAGTACCACGCGATCGGCCGTTTGGGCGTTATTTTAGACGAAGGTCAATGCCAGTGACAACGATAAACGGTGCGATGAAAGCGCGGCTCAAAATTATTAGCGCTCACGCGATGTTCTTTATACATAAAACATACTAGGAACCGTGAATTAAGAATCCCCGGCGTAAGCAATAGTGTAATTAACTCAAGAAAACTAGTTCAATATCCGTTATATTTTTTAATTAAAAATAAATGTACAATAAATCAAAATGCATTAAATAATAGCCACGTTTCGAAGCCGAAGTCTAAATCAAGAAAAAGGAGGTCGCCATCACCACCTGGCCGGCCGCGCAGCAGGTAAAATCTTGGCACGCGCTCAGGGTTGCCAACACCGGCAAGCTCGTCCGAATTTCACCATCCCATACAAACGGGGTTTCATTCTCATTTTAAAACTACGTGTTGGATTGTAATGAAACTTTGTATATACAATGACATGAAGTATGTCTAGGTCTGTAATTAGTCGATGTAGCTCTAGTATATAAAACAAACGAAATAGAGCAAAAACAAGTTTTGTATGTAAAACTTAAATTCGCTGTATATTTTAACTATTGTATCTGAACCTATATTAACTAATTACAGACCTAGATATACCTTATCCTACTGTAAGTACAAAGTTTCAGAGCCATCTAGTTAGTCGTTTTAAAATGAGAGCGTAACTACGTTTGTATGGAGAAACGAGCTCGCCTGGGATTTAAAGGCCTTTTACAATTAAATAAACTAACATTTATTTTCAGCTCAGATGTTAGGGAATAAGTAGCGTTTATGAAATATCGTCGAAAAAAGGTACATCCTGCACTAGCAATGGATGTTGATAAGGACCTAGGTACACAATATACGCTCCATTTCTCTTAACAACAGTGTTCAGGTACAGTCGCCATCAGGTATCTATGCGGCCAAGGTGCTCACAAATATCTGAACACGACTCTATTAGCAAGGCGCTAGAGTGCGTGTTCAGATATTTTTGAGCACCTCGGCCGCTCCGATATATTTGATGGCGACTGCACCGCTGCTGACCGTATGATGAGAATCGAAAGCTTTTTTCCTACTTGCACGACGTAATTTATTGCGTCGTAGTAGGATTCACGACGCTGCATCAAATATATCGGAGCGACTGAGGTGCTCAAAAATATCTGAACACACTCTCTAGCGCCTTGAAAATAGATAAGTGTTGAGATATTTGTGAGTACCTTGGCCGCTCGGGTATATCTGATGGAGATTGTACTTACACAGGTACTTCAACTACTAAATATGTAATCGATGTCGGAAAATAAAGGTACTACAACATTTTAAGCTACGGACATAAATAAGTTCCAAATGAGTACCTACCCAGGTACATCTATATTTTTTTTGTAATTTTTAATGTAAGTTCCAAACAAATAAAACACGTATTAATTCCGTTATTTCCCTTAGAAGTGATACGGTAGAAAAAATATTAATTTATATAAATAACTGAACTTAAGTAATAAAGATAACCTATTGATCAATATTCTAAACCGATTTTGTTGTTACGAACAAACACCTGCTGCTGCTGCTGTTAGCAGGTTAACACATAATACCTAGTTCACAAGTCTCAACAACTTTTGTGTAAGTAGTTAGGTAATGAAATATGTTGATTACATTTCTTTTAGTGCATCGCGTACAGTCATACATTCATGCAAACTTAGCGCTGTTAGTCTACTAACTCAAAGTTATTAATAACTTGGCGTTTATGTGAGTAGGAAAACACATACCTACATTTTCTTATATATTTTAAAACTTGGGCGCTCTGCTTTGAGGGCACGGGTGCCCGAGAAAATTGAATTAACGTTGCCATAAACACGTTATACGTGGTCGGAGGAAAATATGCAAAGAAGTTACCTTATGCTGCTGCTGCTGCTTTTGCTGAACTATATTAAGGGGCCCACTTATTATCAGTCCGTCGGACGATATCAGCCTGTCAGTTTGACAAATTTGACAGTTCCGAACAACTGACAGGCCGATAACGTCCATCGGGCTGGTAATCAGTGGGCGCCTTTAGTTGCCTAGTAGTGATCCTGCCAACGAAGCCGGAGGTACCGGGTTCGAATCCTGTTTTGTGTTAGATTGTCCTTTAACATTTGTTCAAATAAAGTAGGTACGAGTAACAAACCGGCGTTCTCTGCGTGATAGAATGAGAAATGATGATATCCGCAGTAGAACTAGGGTCACCGACATATCTCGCAGAATTGCGAATCTTAAGTGGCAGTGGGCGGGGCACATTGCTCGCAGAACTGATGGCCGGTGGGGCCGGAAGGTTCTGGAGTGGCGTCCACGTACCGGAAGACGAACTGCCGGTAGGCCTCCAACAAGATGAAGCGACGACCTGGTGAAGGTCGCGGGAATTCGGTGGATGCGAGCGCCACAGGATCGGTCGGAGTGGCGAGCCTTGGGGGAGGCCTATGTCCAGCAGTGGACGTCTATCGGCTGACATGATTATGATGATGATGAACAAACCGGGACGACCAAATTACCTAAGATTTTTGATAAGTTTACCACATGTGAAGTGCCCGAGCTCCACTGTGAAAATCTGAACGTGATAGTTTCTATTCGTTTTGTCATTAGGTGAATTTTATGTAGTCTTATAATCATTTAAGTAGCAAAAACAATAAATTTATTGATTTATAACATTTGTAAAGGTCTAAGAAAATATCTTGCCCCCGATTTTGACATCTTAAGAAGAGAAAAAATAAAATATAAAGCTAAAAACGTACAGTACAGTGCCATATATTTCGAGTGTCAAGCTAAGGGCACGAATTTTTCTTAGCCTTTATACCTCTATAGCCTGTCCCACAATCAATAACTCTTTGGTAAGTTTAGAGACAAATAAAGCCGAACTAGATTTTCATATTTATCTTTATTTCGTCGCTTTTAGGATCCTACATAAGAAAAATACAGCCAAAAGTTTAGAGTTTCATCTTTCCACTACAAAGTTCACAAGTTTTTCGTAAAGATACCAAGATGTAGAGTCACTTATTACATATTAGTATATTGCGCACATTTTAGTGTTAGCAACGAATATAAATTAAAATGGTGGGTAGTAACGCATTGCAAAAAATAACCAACTATTTACATTAAAATGTACCCACTGGTAGGGAAAAAATCTCACAATATGAATGGCGAATTGTACATTAAGTTGAAACATACCATTAAAATTATTCTATGTTACAACAATTTAATGGCAAAACATGGCATTTTGATTTCTTAGAAGTCAAGAGCATCATTGGATATACTTTCCTTACTAATATCTTAAACATGGAAAAGAAAGTTCCATTAATATGAAGTGTTGTGTGATACACGCACACTTATCTATAAAGACCATTATAAAATGAGATCATCTGTACGCACCTTTATTGTCACATAGTTACATTGCATCGTTTATGTGTGTTCGTAAAATCGGGCGCTTTGATTGGTTGCGCGCACACGTAGGAATTATAAGCCGCATACACATGGTCTACTTTTATAGCCTCACGAAGAAAGGAACTACATGAAATAAAATCCACTATTAGTCAATGATTACATCAATCGAATGAACGAACTGTAGACTTATTATTTTTCCAAGCGTAGTTTCCCCACACGGTATCTGCGAATTATATTCATCTACAATATAATTTAATTTATACAAATTAACAACCAGGGACACACGTTAGTTAAAAAGTCGTAAGGAGTTTTTTTTCTGTAATGATTTTAAAATAAAATATAAATATTAGGGGACATCTTACACAGATCAACCTAGCCCCAAACTAAGCAAAGCTTGTACTACGGTTGCTAGGCGACGATATACATACTTATATAGATATATACATACATATACGAGTACATAGAAAACACCCATGACTCAGGAACAAATATTTGTGTACAAATAAATGCCCTTACCGGGATTCGAACCCAGGACCATCGGCTTCACAGGCAGGGTTACTACCCACTAGGCCAGACCGGCTGTCATCGTTTAATGATATATTATGATTTTGCTGAGTTAATGTTTGCATAACTACAACTATTTTTGTTATAAATTTTACTTGACTTCTTACGAGTGCCCCTGTGTGCTATGATGCTTATTATATAAAATTATATTATTTATTTTTAACAATATGTACAATACCTATTTATGTTTTACATCTTTGAATTAAATATCTCCCAAATTAATAATATTATATAGAATTTAAAACAAGTGCATATAAACATACTTACAGGTGAAAAGGCTTTGGTGGAAATAATAATTATCACAAACATTATTATCTTTTTATCTTTATATTTGATAAACACAGAGTAATTACGTGTTTAGGTGGTAGTTTAATAAAATAAGTAAATATATAAATGATAACTAAAGAAGCTTTAGGACGAACGACTACACTTTTTTGTACAGAAAAATGGCATTTTACTATACTGGCAGTACCAATTTTTTATTACATAGGTATTATTATTAAATTTAGGATGTCCATTTATGGATTCTATGGTTACAATGTAAAATTCTACTATTTAACAAACAATTGCCTAACAACCGATTTTATTACGAGATAAAAATTGTGACTGTTAATAAGAAATACTTGTTGATCTGGTATACAACTATTTATAAAGGCCTATTGTTTTTAAAAATATCATAATTTTTTTTGACATGAACTTGTTCTTGCCTTAAAACTACGAAATAAATATTTTTTCAATTGAATTCAATCTGATCCATACTTTTATTGTACAACAAATTGTCAAATCGCATAGGGTTCTTATGAGAACTTTAATAATAATTTTAGTCTAATACCGGTCAAGAAATGGGCCGTAAAAAGCGAGAAAATAATTAATTGAGTTTACAATTATCTCAGAAGCAACCGTCTCTAAAGCGTATGTATTAGAGTATTGCACTCGAGTTTAGCAATATCTCGTGTTAAATTATAGTACATCCATATTTATCTTATACACAAAAATAATAATATTCTACGTATATCTTAAATAAAGAAATGAATATTTACAACAATACATCAATTTTAAGATTTAATAGAGCTTTCTATATCTACTATCACATGGATTAAAATACTTTTGGCTACTAATTTAAATGTAAATAAGTTAAATACCACCCAATGTATTTACAAATGAATACCCCAAAATTAACAACAACTTTAAACACATCGTTTCACTTTAAATATCTTTGGTCAATCCGAAACACCTTAAATTATGAAAACCTTACGTACCAACACAATTTCTTATTCTATAATACAATTTACATAACATATTATTACTATTAGAAAATAACAACTAACAAACAGTAACGACTAGTAAGTTACGAATAAATAATATATGCGAAAAACATACAGGTAAATCAAAAACACGCATAATAATAGATATGAGATAAGACGTTAATTTAAACGAAAATTGAAATATAATATTTGCTTAATTTTTAACTGACTGCTTGACTACAAAAATCATCTTATTAAAAAAAAGCTTTTATTTAAATAAAAGTAAAACAAAATAAATTAAATATTTTTCAATAGTCTATACATTCTCAATTGCTACACAATAAAAATAGATACAAATCATTGTAAATAAATTTAAATTAATAAGTCGAATTAAATGTTACATTCTGTGCGTCACTTTTCATAATGGGCATGTGGCGCGTGAGATTTCACCCAGTGCCCAAATATCGGGATGTCATTGGCCCCTGCCAATTATTACAAGGATTTGTGTAGATTAAAACATAATTTTATTTAAATTTGCCCTAAACAATCTTCCAATTTACGTTTAAATTAAGATTCACATCTCTGTCAGCAGACGTTTCTGTCTTAAAACAAAATAACAAACCGTTAGACCTCGGCTTATTTGTAGGCTTATTTTATTATCATAAAAGTCTTAATTAGATCACAGTATCTAGGTCTGTTGTGTCGACCTCGGGCATTGACAATCATAGAAAGCTTTCCGACGCTCGCGTCTCCTCGCGGTCGGCCGTTGACACGATTTCTACTCCTTCATCGTAGTTTTGAACTTTCGTAGTGTTCACGCAATAATGGTGGTCAGGGTCCCCGTACTGACTATGGTAAAACTCCTCCCTCATCATGTGATTCAAGTTAGAACACCGGAAAAACAGAATCTCTTGGAACGGTTTCCTAAAATCACGGTTCAGCGTCGCGTAAATTATAGGATTAAGCAAACTGTTGATATAACCTAGCCACAAGAAGAGTCCGCTCACTGCGTCGGGTATTGTCCCTTCCTCGACAAAAGGTCTTATAAGAGCTAGCACAAAGAAAGGCAGCCAGCAAATAACAAATGCTGACATAATTATTCCGAGAGTTGTGGACGCTTTCCGCTCCTTAGCCAGTTGGAATCGTAATTTCTTTTGATGCGGCGACTGAGATGGATGCAGTAGGTCTTTAGCTATATGACTCTTATGAGCAAACGTCGATAGCGAAGAGCGAATCCGGTTCGAAGCTGACTTGTTCTCTAAAGATGGCCTTCGTCTATTGTCCCTGATTGGTAGCTTTATTTCTGGTGTGTGAACCATCTGAGTCGATCTGTTGATGGTGTGAATAGGCCTCGTAGGAGTTTTAGGCTGCTGAAGCATAGGACACTGGGATTCATTGGACTTGCGTTGCCCACTAAAACACCGCCCTATGCTGCTTTCTGTTTTGTCTACGCTACACTGTAACAAAATAAAGAAACCATTAATTTATATTTTAAGTAAATAAATTTATAATTTCTTAAGGTAATTTTGAAACCCTACAATTAATCAGCTTCGGGGATGACGGAATTACCTTGACAGATTAAAATTGTTACAAATAAATGAAGCAATTATATTTAGGAAGCTTAGTCTATCCAAGTAGGTAAATATTAGTCAAATTATCTTTTAAATTATGGCGCAAAACCACTATTTCACAATATTATTTTACTGTGTGAATAAACCTGTTCTTGGTATAATCTCCTAAAAAGCTTTTAAGTATCTACTAGAAATTGTGTCCGCCTTTTTCCACAATCGGCGTTAATGTTGTTTTCATCGCTTACCTATTATAATTTGATTGGACATCAATCAATCTTCGACCGGCGCGTCATAACTAGGTCATGAGTTTGTTTATGCATAACAAATATACTCACTGTAGTGTTTGTGCTGGCCGTCGAACCTCTGGCCGCCGGTGGGACTGGCTGACTGCCCAACAACTTCGCTTCAGCGGCCCCACCATTCTTCACATTGATTTCTAGGTAGCAGTGCGACTCCAAATGCGACTGAGCGCGTTTCTCGTCCTTTACGATTTTCCTCGCCGCTCTAAATATCTTGTAGTAGACGACTATCATCACGGATAATGGCAAATAAAACGAACCAAACGTCGCATATATCTGGTATCCCTGGTTTTGTGACACAGAGCATGATGTATCAGTCTTCTCATTACCAAGTATTAAAACGGGCGGGAGCGATATGAATGCAGCTCCCATCCAGACTATAAAAACACAAAACAACATTCTTCTTGGTGTTCGTTTCACACCGTATTCTAGAGGTTTCGTGATCGCGTAGTACCGGTCTACGGATATCATACACAGGTTGAGAATACTCGCTGCGCATGATAGTACGTCACTGGATACCCAGAAATCGCAAACCACTGGACCGAACGGCCATGTGCCGAGTATATCGTAAACCATCGCGACGGGCATGACTATTATCGCCACGCACAAGTCGCTCACCGCCAGCGATACTATCAAGTAATTGCTCGGTCTCCGAAGTTTCCTCACCAAACAAACCGCAACGCAAACTAGAATGTTGCCAACGATCGTGCCAAAGATGACTATCATAAAAATAGAGACCATAAGAATCGTGACTGGCGTGGAATACTTCGTGTGCTTGTTGTTGTCATGAAGAGTTTTGGTTACAGTTGAATTATCATCGAAAAGCGTCCAATTAAAAGTGGAATTCGGGCTAATGATGTTTAAGTCTACGTTGAGAGCAGAGTCGTTGAAGTCTACCGCGGCGAATGCCACGTCTGCTGGCACTAAAGATACTAGTATAAAAATACACGAAGGTAAAGCAATAAAGCTAGGCAGTGAACCATGGGAGTTACGTCTTTGAGTCGCCATACGAGTCCCTGGCTCGGAGGACGATTGCTTTCGTTTTCTTGACTTTACCATACATTGGTTTTGATTTATCGTCTTTATTATTCCGCTTTCAATTGGAAATAATCTTCGTTGAGTCAAGTAAGGAATATGTCGAGAAGTATTTTACTTTTGTGGTGGATTTGATTACGGGTTAGAACGAGTGTTAATTGACATGTCGCTCCGTTTAGCTCCGCTCCGAGTATAGCCATCGGGAGACGTGGTTGCGATTTTGTTTTCTTTCTGTTTGTGCGATAAAGGTTAATTTCGCTTGCGCCTGGCGTTTGGTTTGAAATGGCAGGGGTGTGTTGTTTTATTGCGTTTGGAAGCGGATCAAGAGGCTGCTAGTCCAATATCCCGGCTGCGGATTGCTTCATTAGTCCCGTTGATTGCTCCAGACAGCTTCCATCTGTAAAGAAAAGAAAACACTGGTAAGAATAAGTTTTTGAATAGACAACGAGTAGTAAATCCAAGAAAGGGTTTATAGTTTGGGGATAGTTTTGTAGTCGTTTCGTAAGTCCATTTCTATATGAGAACTTTTTTTGAAACATGTTTCAAGTTAGGTAAGTATACCAAATAAAGTAAATTTACTATTAGCTGATATAAGATTTGTTTTTTTTTCTTTAACAAAGCGAACGCCATTGTTATATAGGTAAGAAATGCTGTTAAAACTGCGTAACCCTAATAACGTTATCATGACAATTGATTTCCTATCTAATGAATAGTTTCCATACTTGGATCAATTCAGTTGATTGGCAATTAGTTATAATGATTGAATCATTAGCAACTACTAGCTCTTTCCATGGTGTCAGTTAACACGTGATAATGACTTTGTGTCAGTAAAAGGCAATGAACAATCGTCCATAACGATCCATTTTATTATTATTTATGTTCGATCGGCCGTTAATGACATGAAGCAAAATAGACCCTTGATTTTGTATAACAGCCATTTTTAAATATTTGAAAATCGATTATGAAGGAAGTGTAATATTTTCACTAAGGAGAAAATCAACGTAGTGACGTATCAGGAGCTCAAAACAGTGGCAGAAAGAGAGTGTGAGAGTGGCGGTTACTCCACCAACAAGAGCCAGGCTCTTAAGAGTTATGATGATGATGATGTAATATTTTGTTAGTTCTTATAACACTTGGATTAATCTGGCCGTAAGATGCAAATAAAGACAGAGAAAAAACGGTACCCTCATGCGTCTGTCTGTCACAGCCTATTTAATCATGAAAAATGTGATGCAATTCACTTCGTATAATTTTCAGTGCTTGACAATTACCGGTATTACCGGTCGTACCGGTAGTCGTTGAACAGCAAACCAAAGTAAAACAGAACTCGTTTATCTGACGTCCGCAAAGGGCCACAGACTGTATTATGATTTATAGTGGTCCTACCCTTATCAACGTGGAAGGGCATTGTCCAAACTGTTAAAATAATATTTATTCATGACAATGTAGTGTGTATAGGTACCTGCTGTGACCGAGTTAAATTATAATTATATCTTTGCCGAGATAGAGGACAACAAAGTATCAAATAATTTTTCTCTCATGGTACTTCAAAAACTGATGAAAATGTTAGATTCGGCCCGAATCGAACAATGCTTATAAGACATCACTTTTGACACTGAAAGATGAGTACGTATCGCTGTGACATCTTATAAGCATTGTTCGAATCGGGCCTATTATACACAAGAGTGGCAAAGTAATTTAATAGAAATTGTGAGCTGTTTAAAAAGTCTTCAGTAATGATTTAAAAAAAATTGAATGATAAATATTATGAATGTTCTACTGATGTCTTTTAATAAATTTAAGTTGTTTAAGCCTTGCTTTATTAATTATTGATGAATACAGGTACACAAAATTTAAAGAAAAATGTTTTTCTATAAAGCGCTTTACAAAACTCAAGCCACACTTTACATAATAAGGACATATAATTATGTTATTTATGGAAATAACTTCATACTCTGAGCCCTTTGCGTTACGTGCTCGAAAAATGAAACACTGGCTATGCATCATTTGGCAACAAAAAAGATTTCCGAGTGAAAATATTGAATATAAGAAATGCCTTAGTCATAAAAACAAACCTCTTATACGTTTACAATACAAACAAAAAGGACAATACCTCGCTTCAAAAGCTCAGACCCAAATATTTACGGCATAACATAATGCATGGAAACATAAAAGTGATGGTTGAACCTCGGTAAATGGAAACTCGATAGGATGAAACTTTCGTCAACATGAAGTAGAGGAGACCGAGGAGGATTGTGACATTTTTTACTTTAACCGACATATCTCAATAACGAAGCATACCATCGCTATGAAGTTTATAATAATGTATCTTAATTCAACCCGAAACCTGTTACGAACAGGAATAAAAGTATTACAGTTTTTGAGAAAATCTACGAAAACCAGAACAACTTCACGTATCACAACTCTTCTAACACAGAGGTAAGTTAAGAAAAAAAATATATTTCCTAGTTCCTCGAATAAGAAAGGTAAGTAGTCTACGTGGACCTATATTATCATTAAATTGCTAATGTTGATTATAAAACAAGTACCTATCTAGCTGTTTCTGTAAATAATAATAAAAATCTTAATTATCTATTTATTTATTTCGTTTAAACTTCCTGTTATCCAATTCCCACTGTGTATAAAATATAAAGTCCACCACAAAAGGAAAGTGAATATAAAATTGGTTGGCGGCTATGAATAATGTACACGGGATAAAGGTACCAGAGTGTCCTGGACACGAAATTAGGGAATTAACTCGTTGCTTCATGATAGACAAGTGTAATAAAATATTAACGAAGAGCCGCTGGTTTTACCTGCTACCTCTATCAGTACCCCTAGTGTAAGATAAGATAAGATAAGATAATTATTTATTTGCTAGCGTGACGCGTGTAAATTTAACGTTTAACGTGACGAGCGTTTCGCGTTTGCGTTGTCTATTTTTGTATGGGATTTCGAACAGCGCGCCAAGCGGGACGTATTGGAAACTCAAAATCTCATACACAATGACACTTAACGCAAACGCGTACATCACGATACAGACATACGCTGTAAATACATAATAAAGTCAGCAATAATAGTAGTGAATTGGAAAACGCGCCAAATATACAAGTTATCTGCAATACTAGTAATATCCTGCACAACGAAGGTCGCAAAAATTGTGACCAGGAGCACAGAATAAACAATAGTACTTGGTACAGAAGGTTCACTCTCTAACAAAACGCGTCTATTACGACAATTATGACCGCAAGGGGGCGCAAGCGCTAGCACGCGTCCGTTCCGTAGCGGTCCGCGGCAACTACTATTATGGCTAGACACCAAAATTGATGTGGGCCGCATGTACTTGTAGCGACGCGACGAAATCGCGGAGTAAGCCACGCCTGCCAGCAGTTCGATTTTAATTTAACAATTTGTTACGATTTTGAACTGGTTTTGATACGATCTTGACGATCGTTTTGGAGATTGGCGCGCATCTCACGCACGACTTTAACTTCATTTCGCATGCACCAATCAGCGTGAGCGACCTTCAAAGTCGTATGCAAATAAGATCAAAACCGTAACAATTTGTTAAATCAGAATCAGGCTCAGGCTCTTATTGCGCTACAAATAAGATCGTGTCCGATGTTATTGCGGCTTTCGGTTTGTAACATACTATTGCTAATGGCTGTATCTGGCACCCTCTTATAGTATTACCATAGAGTAACTTATACTAGAGCGGTACTGTCATTAGTAAATTTTGTAACCCCAGTAAATTCACTGCCATCTGTCGACACACTTTAAAACTAAAAATAAAGATTTATAAAAATACGATAAAATGTATTTAAATATGGATAAATGATTTTTTTTACTTGCATTAATTATTTATATGATTTTGACCCATGTTCTTTCACTGATATGCGTTAAAATTGTTAAATAACAAACGAAACCGTCAACGCCATCTATACGACAGAAGGCCAAAGCTAGTAGCGCCTTCTGAACGAGAATCAAATTTTCTTGATTTTCGAGGCACGTTTTTTCCTTGCTATTACAAATAAACGTAACTTAAATATAAAATATCTGCCACGTTATAGATAAATAAATAAATATTAAGAATCCCCGGCAAGCTCGGCCGAATTTCACCTTCCCATACAAACGGAGTTTCTTTCTCATTTTAAAACTACGTATTGAATTGTAATGAAATTTTGCATATACAATGACATGAGGTCTATCTAGGTCTGTAATTAGTTTCTATAGCTACAATTTATAAATCTATTTACAATTTTTTTATTTTATTACTAAGACTCCGCAGCGCTGTCCGTCTGTCTATCACCAGGCTGTATCTCATGAACCGTGATAGCTAGACAGTTTTTCACAGATGACGTATTTCTGTTGCCGCTATAACAACAAATACTAAAAACAGAATAAAATTAATATTTAAGTGGACAACAAACGTGATTTTTGGCCGTTTTCTACTCGCACTAGGCCGGTTTTTCTAATTTAGACGTATGCTTCGGTTAATCCTGAACACGAAGCTAGGGATAAGCTCGTGCCTATATGGAAGACAGGTAATGAAATATTTATCAAACCGCCGCTGGTTTTGCCTCTGACCTCTATCATCTATCCAACACACGATGTACACATTTACTTTTAAGTTAACTATTAGTATGTCACGATTGTATAAAATACTAATTTAATTATGTCACTGAGTCAGAAGAAGAATACTAAGGTTATAAGTCAAACATTGATATAAAATCAATCTATAAATAAGGTTTACTTTTAAAATATTGATGTTTATTATTTTATTTCTTTTGTTTATGATTAAATAAGTTCAATTTTAGTTATTTAATAGCTGACTACATTTTTTTTACACAATTTTTAATCGTTGCTGTATGCCGAATCGGTATGGGCCTTTCATGCATTTATGTCAAAGAATAAATACAATGGCGGACGATGTCTATGATTTTTCCATATTTAACACTTATTTCACTAAAAACTTTATTTATTACTTCGCAAGTTGATGAAAAACATTGTGTGTAACACGCGAGGTATGAAAATTATAAACACGATACATACATAAAAACATTTGCAATATTATTGTCTATACATCTCTTATTGCACAATGTTATTTTAGGATACTAGGATTATACAAAATGTACAATAATTCCACAGAAATAGAAACGAAATACCTAAAGCATTTCGGCAGGATTTCCGTTCTAAGCGGAAGCCTAAACGTGTAATATTTAATTGCGCCCAACCTTAACCTAATTTGCTTTGTGGTAAAAATGAAAGCGTTTTTCTCCCTGCTTAAGAGCTCATTAAGTTGTTAATTTACCTCCTTTGCGTTTGAAATAAAAAATTAGGCAATTATCACTTTAAACGACAAGTCTTTTTAAGAAAAGTCCTAGATTTTTATTCCGCATTACGATACTCATAAAATCAAAGAAAAATGGGTCAAAAAAAATAGTCAAAGTTAAGAAATAGTAGTAGTAGTAGTAGTAAATCACTTTATTGTAGAAAAAAATGTTAACATGAAATTCATATAAACTTAGGTAGGTAGAAATTGTTGTTTTTTTTTTAAATATTATTGGACATTCTTACACAGATTGACTAAGTCCCACGGTAAGCCCAAGGAGGCTTGTGTTATAGGTACTCAGACAACGATATATATAATATAAATATATATAAATACTTAAATACGTAGAAAACACCCATGACTCAGGAACAAATATCTGTGCTCATCACACAAATAAATGCCCTTACCGGGATTCGAACCCAGGATCATCGGCTTCACAGGCACTACCCACTAGGCCAGACCGGTCGTCGGTGTATGAACGGGAGTGCACTACCGGTCATTGAGGAAGCCCTTGAATGATTTATTTATTTAGTAATATGACGCATATAGGTACAATAATTATATATTTAGAGTAGGCGTAGTAGTAATTTGACTTGTATTAATTAAATTTGGATATTTATAATTACTTATATTCTCATCACATTTTATTACGAACGCAAAGGATTAAAACGATTTATATCTGCCCCATTATCGAAATTGAGTGAAAAGTAAAATAATATCAAGTTCCATTGTTAAATTATTAACTAAGCTGACAAATATTTTGTTAAAGCATACATTTACATTGATTATTTATAAACATTTTACCTATTTATATTACGTTAAGTAAGGTTAGGTTAACTTCAGACGTAGGGTAATTTTGGAAATGGAATATCTACCAAACCAAAAGCACTTCATACTTTGCCTCCTAAAGCATCATAAATAATAATAATAATAATAAAGCCTTTATTTCCTTAACTTACAAAAAAAATATTTACAGTTGTGTTTAGTTTTAAAGAGTATATATATCTAACTTAATAAGCTAAGGCCCCTTTCTGGGTATAGGCCTCCTCCAATAGTCTCCAGACTTTTCGGTCTCCTGCTTTGCTTTTCCAGTTCTTTCCTGCCGTATTTTCTATGTCATCAGCCCACCGTTCTCGGGGGCGCCCTTTACCTCTATAGTTGACTGGGCCAGACCATGTAGTAACCTTTTTCGTCCATCTATCGTTTGGTGCTCGTGCCACATGTCCAGCCCACATCCATTTCAGATGCAGGGAAAAGCATCATAATGGTCATCATTTACGGCGCGCTTTGTGCGTGTGTATATGTGTGTGTCAATTTTGGCAAGCCTTTTTTGAGACCACAGGGACAATGCCATCCTTGAAACGTCAGAGGTAATTTCAAAACCTAATTATACGCTACGAAGTCTTGTTTTGGTAAATGATAAGACATAGTGTACACTACTAAAAAGGGTAAACACAAAGCAAGTCCTTTTCCACTTAAAAACTCATCTGTGAAGTAAGATTGCTCATAACGCTCGTCTCACGTTTCACGTTTCGCTAATGCAAGGATTCTCAAAATGGCGCCCGTGTTTCTATGCATAATGTATGGCGTGTCTAGGTCAAGCGATGTGCACAAAGAATTAGAAACCCTGCATCTGTTGGGACAGAGCAGTCACTAAGTTATGAATTAATACACCCGACGCAAATTTATACAGCAGCTGTGTTTTTTGATGGGTTTATAAAAAACAAAATCTAGTTTTGTTAGAAGCTATTATTGTTAAAATGAATGTCACGTTTTTAGTGAACTAATGTTTAGTTAGAACTTTTGAAAAGGTGATTCTCTCGTTAACCCAGTCTAATGAATAGACACGATTAAGTTATTACTCCCAAAGGCATTTAATGTGGTGTTAATTATTTAGAAAATTTTGAATACAGTTTAAATTTTTACTCATTTTTTTATACTTCAGATTTACTACGAGGTTAATTATTGAATTTTACGCAAATGAGGCAGAAATTATAAAAAATAAATGGTTCACCGATTTTTGACTTAAGTTACGACCAGTAACTTCGCTGTATTTCGTTGCAGTTGTTTCTTCATGCTAAATTATACTTTCAAATTCCCTTAGCTAACACGTAGGTACCTGTTTTTTGATTACAGCTGTACCGACGCGGTCTCAAACTGACAATTATAACATAGCTCCTTCTCACTTTATATCATTGTTAATTTATTAATGCGTGATACCTGAATTCGGATGCTGTTTTGGTCTTATTATTATTATTATTATTCAGAGCCCACTGTGTCCCACTGCTGGGCAAAGGCCTCCCCCCTCTTTCTCCACTCGTCTCTGTTTAATGCTATATCCGGTCAGCCTGTCAAGAAGGAGTCCAAGTTATCCCGCCATCGCCGACGACGCTTTGGCCTTAGTTGAAATTATTCAAAGTAATTGTGTATATAATATAATGTATAAACTCCGTACCTAGATTAAAAGTTAGTTTTTATAGACCTAATTATAGACCTAACCTATAGTTATTTGCTGGATTTTTCTTAAAGTAGCGACTAATATAAATGACTAGAAAATTACTGATCGAAAAATATCTAAAAGCTAAAATGACATCAGCAAGAATCCGGAATGAAAGGCGAGACATTCCACGATATTCAATAAAACCAAGCCCCTCTTACACAAGAACTGTATGTGAGACTTAATCTTCAATTAATCTTAATCTTTTAATCTTTAGAAATGAAATTGATGACCTCTTTGAAGCAATATTACTTTAGCTTTATTATGTGTCATGTTTTTTTATTATGTGTCATCTTTTTTTTGCGTCGCGCCTTTTTTTTGCGTCGCGCCTTTGCTCTGAGCGGACGTGTAACTGGTTGTTGAATTGAATTTTTGTGGAAGTTAATTTATAAATTCTTTCAATTTATTCTGTTTTCTCGGACCCTCCTTGTCTTTTGTGGGATTAGCTCCATATAAGCCGTCGGCCATATTGAACTGTGTCGGACGTCCCGCTCTTATGGAGTGGGTTTCGTGTGTGAACTTAGCTGTGAAGTGTCAGTGACTATGTTAATTGTGCAAGTTGATATTTGATGAACAATAATACTTTTTGTATTTTTGTGGGATTTGAACCCGGGTTCGCTGCGTCGCAGCCGCGCGTGTTACCGCTGAGCCACGGATCGTTGAGCGTACTCGGTCGAATCTAGCGGATACCTCTAGCGACGTCAACGCTGTTCTTGCTTTTGAACTCTATAGGTACGTCAGGTATATACGTCATTTAGTTTAATTTAAAATGATTTGCAGTGGTTGCAATTCCAATGTCGAGGCGAACGCTTCATTACAATGCACGGGCTGCGGCAAATACTACTGCTTGAAATGCTTAGACATATCACCATTGCAATCAGAGGAATATATAACCAAAGTTGTTAAATCATGGCTTTGCTCATTCTGCACTTCAGTGACTAATCGACGACGAAGAAACGATGGCACGCCAGTTATGGGTGTAAACACCGTGCTGTTGACGGGCCGGGGCCCCGTGACCGGGGCCGGGGCCGGGGCCGAGGTCACACTAGATGACTCCGTTATGTCTTGGGACGCCACATTAGACGATTCAAAGTTAACTAACAACGCACACGGCACGAGTGTGTTGCAGAGTGAGTCGCTGACCACTCCTCCTAACAGGCTCCAGTCATTGCATAATACTCCCTCTCAGTCTGATCAGCACGCCGAGTTATTAAATAGTATTCTGCTTAAAGTATCGGCGCTGCAAACACAGTTTTCGGCCATCCAAGCAATCCAAGCAGACATGAACCAGGTTAAATCTGATGTGGCGGATTTGAAAAACGGCCTTGAATCAAGACTGCAGGAAATGTCAAGTCGGATTGAGAGTATTGAGTCTAGAGTCACTGGACTAGAGAATTGTAAAGCGGAAGTAGATGAGTTAAAAACCAGCGTAAAAAATATAGTTGCAGAAATGCGTAGTAATGAACAGTGGGTAAGGAGGTCCAACATCCAGATTAACGGAGTGCCTGAAGCCAGAGGCGAAAATCTATACTCAATTTTGAACTCGCTGGCAGGGTTAAGTGGTTACCCTCTTAACGTTGCGACGGACGTCGACTTTGTGACCCGCGTTGCTGTGAAAAACGACACGGACAGTAGGAAACCAAAGCCGATCATTGTCAAACTACAGGCACGCTACAAAAAAGATGATTTTATCTCTTCTTTGCGGAAGCTAAAGAATTTAAAAGCTAAAGATGTGGGATTTACCGACAACGACTCTCGCATATACGTTAATGACCACCTGTCCGGATTCAACAAGTTCTTGCTCAAACAGGCTCAACTCAGAAAAACTCAAAAGCAGTACAAGTATTGTTGGGTCCGGAATTGTACGGTGATGGTGCGGAAGACGGATAATTCACCGATTCTGTACATTACGACTGAGGAAGCGTTAAACAAAATAACATAAGCGTGACCCTGCCCATGTTGTCGTTTTTGTTTATAGGATATGTTCTCGGATTAATATTAATTTTTTTATCCATATTGGTTGAACTATATTTGTATTTCAGAAACAAAACTATTACTTACTGTTGTTTTGTATTTATCATAGTGGTGCTTTGTTTACGAGTTATGTTTGCATTTATTTTGCGAGAGTATTTTAAAATCTTAACAGAAAATTTGTACATACATATTTTATTAACGGACCAAATATTAAATAAGCGAACTTTACATGCGTACTATAATATCATCTTATCAATTTTATTTAATGGGATTTAAGCTATACTATCAAAATGCTCGTGGACTCAGGACTAAAACTACTGTATTTTTACGAAATCTATTGAAATATAATTATGACTTCATATGTATTACTGAAACGTGGCTGGTTCCTGGCATTTATGACTCGGAATTGTTTGATTCGAGGTACAACGTGTACAGGACGGACCGAGACTGTGAGAGACTAGGGGTGACGCGGGGTGGAGGCACGTTGATAGCGGTGCGCCGCGACCTGCGGGCTGACGCGCGCGGCGCCGGCGCGCGCCCTCTCGTGGCGCTCCCGGACGCCGACGTTACATGTCTTGATATTCATATAACTCAAGGGCCTGTATCTAAAAAATTAAGGTCGTTTACTTGTTACTTCCCCCCAAGTAAGGAACTAATGGATTCCGAATCACTATTTTTTGAGTATTTGTCTAACTTACATGCGGATTATCCCGATGATATATTTCTGGTTCTAGGTGACTTTAACATCGGAGATGCGGTTTGGAGCCAACTTGATCAGGGCCCTCGTAGCCTTAGGTTAGGTAATCCTAACTTTAACAGCCTCACAGCCCAGCTATCAGCATTTTTACAATTTACAAACTTTGAACAATATAATCACATTTCTAATAAGAACGGTAGGCATCTGGACCTAGTCCTTTCTAATCACTTGTGTGAGGTAGCTAGCGCGGACCCTCTTGTACCCATAGACGCTCATCACCCAGTCCTTTGTATAACGATTGAAATTGGTTCGACTGAGCGTCTTTTAAAACCGGCCCCGCGTGTAGTACGTCGATTTTTTGCCGCCGATTATAATAAAATTAATTTGAAATTGAGGGAAATCAATTGGGAGACGCAACTAGATACTAATAATATCGAGAGTGCAGTCAATGACTTTTACACCACTATAAATAATATAATTCAAGAATTAGTTCCCTCCAAAACAGTTACAAAACCAAGTAATTTTCCTTCTTGGTATTCCCGTAATCTTATCACGTTAATTAAGAAAAAAAAACAAGATACACAAAAAATGGAAAATATATGGACGAGTAGCTGACTATAACGCTTTTTCTAATTTACGCTCTAAAATAAAAAACGAAGAAATTTCTTGCTACAATTTATTTATCTCTAGGGCTGAAAATAATATAAAAGTTAACTCTAAGTCGTTTTGGTCATTTATAAAATCCAGGAAGGATAGCACTGGTATTCCGGATTCGCTCTATTTAGACAATATTACGGCAAACGATGGAGTCAGCACGGCTAATCTATTTAGTGACTTTTTTCATTCAGTATTTGAACCTATCTCAACTTCCATGCCTAGTGTCAATAGCCCACAAAATTGTGTTATTAATAGCGTTCATATTGACGCACCTCTGGTGGAAAAATACTTGAAGAAATTAAAAGAATCCAAAGGCAGTGGCCTGGATGGCATTCATCCTGTGTTTTTAAAACGTTGCAGTAAGTCTCTTGCATTACCGGTATGTTTACTCTACAACATTTCACTTAGGTCTGGGTCCTTACCAAAAATTTGGAAAAAATCTATCATTGTGCCTATTTTTAAAAGTGGTGATAAACATAATATTAGAAACTACCGCGGCATTTCCAAATTGTCTATACTTCCTAAACTATTTGAAAAGATAGTTTATGACACGCTCTACCCAACAATAAGACCGATGTTAATGACGCAGCAGCATGGCTTCATTAATAAACGGTCAACTGAGTCTAATTTGTGCGAGCTCCTTGATTATGTTCTGAGCGCAATGGACAAGAATTACCAAGTCGATGCTATCTATACCGATTACTCAAAGGCATTTGATAAAATTTCACACTCTGTCTTATTAAATAAACTTGAAATGTTCGGTATCCATGGAGACTTGTTGCGTTGGCTCACATCGTACTTGCGGGATAGAACTCAGGCAGTTACTATCAAAGGATATACCTCTAGTTTTGTGCCTATTACGTCAGGGGTCCCACAGGGCTCGCATTTAGGACCACTACTATTTAACATATATATCAATGATGTCATTGACTGTTTTTTGAATTCTAAAGTATTATTGTATGCTGACGATACTAAGATATTTACCATTGTGAAGTCCGAGGCTGATTGTGTCAATTTGCAGGATGACCTTAATAGATTGGACAACTATTGTTTATGTAATAACCTGTACTTAAACATAAATAAATGTTCAATTATTACATTTACGCGGAAGCTTGACCCTATAAACTTTAATTATACCATCGGAAACCAACAGCTTACTAGAGTTACGGAGGTTAGAGATTTGGGAGTGTATTTAGACAGTAAAATTCAATTGGTTTCACACATAGATAAGATAACATCTAAAGCCTACAAAATGCTTGGTTTCATTTTTAGGCAAAGTAAAGATTTTAAAAACCCCACAACGTTACTTCTTTTATATAATGCATATGTAAGGTCATATTTGGAATACGCATCTACAGTTTGGAGTCCCAACTATTTAGTGCACATTAATTCATTAGAAAGTGTTCAAAAAAAGTTTCTTAATCGTATGAAGTATAAATTCAAATCTTTTAAGCCCGAGAAATTTGAGTCCTTGCAAGTGAGAAGAGAAAAGCGGGATGTAATTTTCTTGTACAAAATATTAAATAATTTAATTGATTCGGAAGAACTTCTCAGCAAGGTGTCATTTAGATGTCCTACGTATCGTACACGGTCCACCGCTTTACTATCAGTTCCATTCACTCGCAAAAAATATGTAAACAACAAATTTTTAGCAAGAGCATGCAATATATACAATAAGAAATATTCACACATTGATTTGTTCCAGCATAGGTGTAATAGATTTGTTTCTGTCATCAAACAAAATAAAAAAATATAATAAATGGCAAATTTCGTTAACTCGTAGCTAGTAATAAAATTGTAATCTTGTGTTGTATTGTTATGATTGATATTGTAATTGTACCTATTTGATTTCAAATTCTAAATTGAAAATTGTGCTTGTAATTTTCCAAATTCTAAAATATGCTTGTTATTATTACTCAATGTTATTGTCAAATTCAACTTTAAATTCAAAATACCTAATAATTGTACTTTTTTTTTCGGAGCAAAGGAATTTTGTATTAACTATAAGTGGAAACTCTTTTGGCCTATGTTCTTACTATATCTTTTACCTTATTGTATTATAATGTGCTGTATGTTTCCCAAATAAATAAATAAAAATAAATAAAAATAAATAAAATGTTAACCAAAAAACTAGTTGGCATAATGTGGGCATTTTGTCTTCCACCTTTTTCTTGGTGAATTGTGAGTTTAAGAATCACCTCTGCCTGATAGAACAAAGAAATGCTTTACGAAAAAAAAGTGGTTGTAAAATAATGTATCTTGAAAGATATAAAATACAAAATCAATGAGAGGAATTTGCTGGTAGAATTTACGTATTGCATAACTTTAGTGAGAAATGTATTTGCGTAGGTCATTGGTAAAGTTCATAATTAGGTTTACTAGAAGTAGTCAAATTATTTGCAGGCATATAAATAAAAGTCTTTATATGCCTATATATAACAATTTTCACATACAACATAATATAATATAATTTTTACCAAATTGTGGTTGTCAGTTGCGGAAAAAAAGGATTTTAAGTTTCAAATTGTTTATTCGTATTTGTATACCTAACTCGGTTACTACAAAACGTTGGTGTTTTAACTTTTTGGGGTTACAATATATTGCGCTATTTTACGCATTTCAGTCCTTTGTCTATGATCTAGGTTAAATAGGTTGTCGAAATATATTACATTTACCTACACTGTGAACAAAGCGCTCTCAGTAATGATAATAGCCTCCAAGGATAGACCCTGATCATACAATAACAATATTAACCCTTTGGCACCTGCAATAACACCTGTAATTAAGCTCAAACCACTTAAGGACGGGCTACACCTACAGTATAAGGGAATCTTTCAAGGATCGGGTGAAATCCTGACAATTATTGTCATTACTTAGTTAATTAGTTGCTAAATCGCTCGCTAGATGTCTCTTTTTAAAATGTAAACTAGCTAATGAATGGGAAGTAAAATAAAGTGAAAGTCATACAGTGAACTATATAAGAATGAAGCAACAGTGCTAATAGTTTTAATAAAGTGAAGTTTAGGTACGGACCTGAAACAGCCAGGTGCAAAAAATACGTTTTCACTTCTCATGCTCGTCAAGTTCGACTAAGTCGTGCGTAGACGACAAAGTTGCTTATTATGTTCTAGAGCATAAAGTAAAATCATCTATTGCGACCCTTATTGACTTAGCAATAAAGTCCAAAATCTGCCATACAAACAGCCAGCCCGGCCGGCGCCAGATTGTGCCGGCTTGAGATACCATTATGGTCCAGCAGTGAGTGATTTGTACAAGAAGACAAATGGTTTAAAATTCTGACTTGTACTTGTACGTACAGTACCATCCAGAAAATATTCTGTCAAAAGAATAATGTCGATCTTCATTACTTTCTTAATATTTTAAGTAATTTTATTGATTTCTCGCCTATTTTCCAAAAGTTTGTCCTTGGACATATTTTAGAACAGCTGCATCATAAACTTGATTCCCTCTAACTGCAAAAGAATTATATTAATTCATAAAAATAATTATATAAAGTTATTTTAGAATTTCTAGATATTCTTAACATGTAGCCACGTAACTATATCATCCGATACTTGAACTGTCGCAATAAAACTGCGCTCGTAGTAGAGCTGTTCTGAATGCTGATGATATTTTCTTTGTTAGACTGTACCTACTACATTATAAGCAAAAAGTTCTTTGAAAAGCATTTGAACTATTACGAGACAGGCTTTTGTTTAATGGATTAAGATACGTATAATTACATACTAGTTGGATACGGATCTTTCCAATGTGTGAGCGAAACAACGGATTTGTGGATCCGTATTCAATGTAAAGTCTGCCATTAATTTTATTGTCAATGTAATTACATTGACGGAGAGGCGTTCAATTTTAAAGCTGTAACAGACGGGCGTACCCGACCTTGGTCCGATCCGAGGCCTGTTCGATCGAGTGGAAGGTGGTCCGCCGTACGTCCGTTAAGGACGCAGCTATATAAGTAAGAGCGAGAAAGAGATATGCTGACCGGATAAAGGTCGCGGTTGGGTACGCCCGTCTGTTACAGCTTAAACTTTCTTAACTCCAGGTACATTTTTTTTCATCTGTGCGTGTGTTTATTTTATAATAAAACGACACCTCATTTTGGAACAGGCCTTAATAAAGCCATAAAGAAACTCTACGTATAGGCGTTAAGTGGTCTTGGTACTTTGAGCGCCATTTCTAGGAAGTTATACGCGGCAAGGACTTTCTATGTGTCGCCATATTCATAAATAAGTACGACCTTAATTCCGTAGGTAAAATGCTCTAGTTACTAAAGTGGCACACTTAGTACGAAATATACCTAGTTTTACAGAATGAACCATTCATTTTCAATTTCATTTATTCATGCTATTATCAAGTTACGTAGGTGTACAAAAATATACACGTCATATATGATACCCCGTTAGGGCATAGCAGAAAGCTTATGAACATATACTGGAACCATTTTTTTTATCATACTGGACTTTGACTACACTAATTATACTAAATAGCCGCATAGTATGTAATTGTACAGTCAGCTGCAGAGAAAAGGTACCCCACGTCCATACAAATTTACAAAAGTTTGTATGCAGAGGGTGGGGGGGTGCCTTACATAATAAGGCATTAAACACTCGTGTGAAGTTTTTATGAAACTCGCTTTCAGCTCGTTTCATAAACCATTACGAGTGCTGTGGTATATCCGACTTGTTTTTTTTACTTACCTAGATTATTGTGATAGAGAACCATTGGCGGTGCATTTCACTCCAATTGCTCCTTGTGACTATACCGATCTCAATTGCTAATGCGCTATTATATTCGGTCCAAGTCTCACTTTGATATGTAATAGTCTATTTACATAAGGCTTTTATTTCGAGTGGGAGGCGATCAAAGGATCTGAATAATAAGGTAATAGTTTGTCTTCGCTGCTTATTGGGTCCTTTGAAGATTTACGCAGCGTACTACGTAGGCGAACAACACGCGAACGCGAAGCCAAGCGATGCGGCGCGGGGTGAATCAACCTATAGAAGTGTCCTACGTGGGCGATCTCGTTGCGAACGCGAACGCCGTGGGCCCGCCGAGGAGGAAGGCCAATATTAAAGAGAGGATAGGGACTCGTTATGTGGGACTCTTTGGGCACAAAAAATGTAAAGCGACCTAAAGCTAAATATGTTTTTTTTATTAAACACTTTTTATTTAACCGCTTTAATTTTGGCGGAAGTTGGAGTCGTTTAAGTATTAACGCTGTTTGACAAGAAACTCATTAGGTACCCAAAGAACATACTAAAGGATCTATAGAGATAAATCTTAATATCAAATCGACGTCACTTCCAAATTTAATAAAAAGTAAAAGTTAAAATAAATTTTCCTAAAAATGAGGGAAGAAGCTCTTGACATCAATCGCTTCTTAAAATTTCTCCGTCATTTTCAGACGATAAGGCAATTTTTTGTTCTCGAACAAAAAGCCAGGTAATGTAGGCGATCGACACAATTATTTATTTTAAAGAGCCCAGTTAATGTATACGAATACCTATGATCAGTAGCTTAACTTTTTATAAGGTTGCTGTGTGGACGACATTCGGAAGATTGCAAGTCAGTTCTGGATGAAATTAGCTAAAACCCGGGACAAGAGGCGTACCTAATCGAAGAGAGGCCTATTCTCAGCAGTAGGCAATAAAAGCTGATATGATGACGAAGGTTGCGAAAGGATGTCTACGCGGTCGCGATTGGACAACAATATTGTATACATTTAGGCAAACCACCTATTTATTTTAGTAAGAATAATCTTAGGCGTTGATCCTTAACAAAATCGACGGATAACTTAATTTATGTTATGTGGGGTAACAGAAGACAATGACAATGACATTGTTAGACATATTGCCAAATTAGACGAAAGTAACTGACAATATGTGCAATTTGTAATGTTTGCATGTAAAACTTATCTTTCAGCTAGTTTACTTAGTTTATTGTAAAAAAATGCTGTTTAATGTTACCCCTCACGTCCGACTTACGCAATTTGACGTGACTTAAACTTTGAAAGAGATATTTTAAAGTCACTTACATACCTACTCAATATAAGTATTAGTTAAGGTACTATTTTTAGTTTTATTTCTGTGCCGATGCCCATTCTACCGGGTCAATGGCTCTCAATGCTCCTAATTCGTATCTATTCCAATTTGCTGGAACTGAATTGACTCGATTTTTATGAGGTTTTTTCTTTAAATGTCAGCAATGGAAAGATTCTGGGTAAAGGGTGGGTGGGTGGGGTAGGGAAAGTTACTTAACATAACGATTTTATTCTTTAGAATAATTCATAACATTCACAATTTTTTACAAATTTCGGTAATAAATATGTAGCAAGTTGTTTTCTCTCTTCTAGGTCTCTTACTTTAAATACAGAGTTCTCTATGAATTTCTAGGATATTTAAGCGTTATAGGGATTACTCGTAGTAATATAATTTAGTAGAATATTCGCTAGCTTCAAAGGACAAAAACCCGAATTATGTCAGTGACATAATCGAACGAGCGAGCGAAGCGAAGTGAAGTTCTTACATTTAATATGGAACAAACGTTTTTAAAGCTGAACTATCAGAGGATAGTTTGATGGACAATAACTTAAGTAACTTTGTTTTAATTTAAATGAAATTGGGTAAACGTGAAGATGAAGGCATTATATTTTAGTCTTTAAATTATGAGCAGGCTCGATCAAGGAGTTATGGAGCTAGAAGAGCGTAGAAGGCCATAAAGCTATTTGTGAGGGGTCTTGCTATTCTGGTCATCTTATTTGCAAGAATTTGGTATCAAATGAAAGTCCTCGATTTAAACATTTTAAATATTGTTTTTTTTTAAATTACGATATTAAAATGATATAGAAATATTAGCATTTATTTAGATTAATCAATTTACATTATGTATTATTTTATCTCAAAATAATTGGCAAGATTTATAAAAAGAAATAAAATATACAAAAAAAATCCCCAATTTTGCACACTTTTTGCCCCAAGAGCCCTTCGAAACATCTTCGCCTGTGGTCTTAGCAGTAGTACCGGAAAGCATTCAATATCGGTTCTTCAACTTGGGCCCATAGAGCATTAAAAGTAAAATTACAATTAATAATTCTGACGTTAAATCGTTACAGCAGTTCACTTAGCAGCAGCAGCTATTGATGCCCGTGTTCTGTTAGCGACTAGAATATTTCTAGGCAACAGGTGAGTCGAACGTTCCTCCGTATTGTAGTTTAATTAAAGTTTGCCGGCATGGCGCTACGAAAACACTAGTCATTAAGCAAGTTAGACTATGTGTTTGTTGCAATAACTCAGTTTTATTGGGTTTGCGTGAAAGATGGCGTTGACAGGTGTGATACATAAATTATTGTATCCGTCGATTAACTTAATCTGGGTGACCAACGTCATCCTTGTCACTCAACTGCTTAATATGCACATACTTATGAATGAGATGTGCATGTTTTCTTCTTACCAAATTTTAGGGTTCCGTACCCAAAGCGGGACCCTATTACTAAGACTTTATAGCTAGACAGTTGAAATTTTCACAGATGATGTATTTCTGTTGCCGCTATAACAACAAATATTAAAAAGTACGGAACCCTCGGTGCGGACTCGCACTTGGCCGGTTTTTATTGTTCTTATTTATTGACAATTTGGTTTGACCAACTATGGTTACACCTACAAGAAGATATTCGAGTTCTCCTTGGCCCATAGTTGGGAGATGTTGGTCTGTCTTCTTCTCTGTCGTATCGTATCGCTCTTGACAGAGCGGTCGTGGTCACGTTGAGGCGTCCGCATCGGAAATAGAGGTGGACACAGCTCTTCGCACAATCTCCCGCCATCTCTCCATGTTGGCAGACTGTGTTGGACTGTCGTTGGGTGGTTTTACAATACACCAATGTTTGAACCAACTACGCATTGAAATCATATGCCAAAGGCATCCTACAAAAAGCCTCAATTGTACATGCGACAGCCAAAACAAAGGCCAAGTTAAGCCTTCCTGGGAAAAGGGATTATAACTCGACTCAGGTGTATATTCCAAACTACTCACAAATCAAATAACAAGCGGGACCATTATAAGTCCACTCTCAAATTACACAGTCTTTACTTCGCGTAGTCGTAGTTTACACTGGTTAAGATTAACCATTTAACTCGCATGCGTTTGGCAATGGCAGTAACCGGCTAGGTTAATAAGCTATATTGTGCGGCTTTCAGGGTTCAGTACGGCTTTGTTCTGCCAGAATCTATTTAAAGGGAATCGCAGGTAACGATCTGCCAGAGAGCCAGTATCCTAAAATGTTATACTAATATTGTCTTCGGTTACCGCGATAATTACTCATGAAATCGAATTATACTTATAAATTCAATATACGCGATATAATCCGATTTCAGTTTTATTTCATTCTGTTATACTGTTAATTTTAACCCCCGGTCATTAAAATCTGTTGATGTTCTTAAAGTGCTTCAAGTTTCGGTAGCAGTTTTACAGAAATTCTGCAGATTCATCATTATAGATTATAACATATATCGTTATTGTCAATTTCCTAAATAAAATTAATGCGATACGAACTTCACGCATTGAAGCAAGGAAATTATCAATGACAGCCCCGCCATTAGCCATTATACAAAATAATTAAGACAGCGCTTTAAGACCGCAGCATAAATGTTTTTCTGGTTCACAGCTTTAACCTCTAGACTACACGATCCCGGTACTTGCTTACATAATTTAAATTAATAAATTAATTAACAAAGAGAACAGAAAACGTCAACCAAGAGGTAAACGAGGGCAAAAAAAAACTGTCATCGATTTTGTTTTTCAACTCTACGCACGTATCAATTTTTAATTTACGAAAAACATGCGTTGAGGAAATAAAAACGTGTACAATTATATTTTTTTCTAAGCATGAGATAGCAAATGACTTAAAAATCTGACATTTTGATTTGGCACACGATGTATCAAACACCGTGTACTTTTAATGTAAACTAATAATGAAGTTATCACACACAGCTTAATTAGCAAAATTTTATTTTAGTTTTCACTCAAAGTAAACATGTAATTCGTTGAATACTGATATTGAAACTACAGCATCAGTTTCAAATACACAATCAAATTTGAATAAATACTGGCAATGCATAAAATGTACGTTTGATTTTAAATCGCACGGATTATTTATTTTTGACAGAGTATATTATTATCTCGATTTCTACGAATTATATTTCGCTATTATACAAATATTTTTATTTACATGTTTCGTTTGCTATTATGTAAAGCTAATTTAATTGAAAACTTTTTACTGCCCAACAAAACATGAAATGGGTTTGGGTCTGAATTATGTTAGCGTCCTATTTTGCTCGTATTTTGTTAAGCTTTTGGAGTGTGAATTTAATGCCCGACCCTAAATGTAATCTATTGTAGGTAATATTACTGAGAAACTTACACCATGTTCTAGTTTTACCTGACAGCGCAACACAAAGGAGGGTGATGTGTTTATCAGTGTATGTATGTCGGTTCCTTTGTGGCATGGCACTCTAAAGACCAAATGCATGAGTCTATTTTGATGATTCTTACGTCAATAGGTATGTCTTTCTAATTTTCCAAGTGTCTCTAAATACGTAAAGTAAGAAATAAAGAAGAGACTGACGCCAGTCTTGGCAAATCATAAGATCGCAACAATGCTGAGAGGTTCTGAGCACTGTTACTGATTAGTAGATACGAATAATATCATAAGTATCGCATAAGGATCTAATGCAATAAAACATTTCCCCATTCTTCTGTCTTCTAAAGATTAATCTAGATGCTTTGACTCAAGAGACAACAAACTTAATCTTCATCTTGTCGGGTATAGTCATTAAAGTTGTAATGGCGCGCACAGCCGCGCATTACAACACCACGCCGCCGCCACGTGACAGGCGCGGAGCTACCTATCGAGCCGCGGCCACCGATCGAGTGCCAGCCCACTCGCCCCACCCGTCGCGCGCCGGGCCGAGCGTATAAAAGCGGCGCGCGCCCATACAACAGCGTCAGTTGGGCTCACCGCCTTCTGCAGTGAGGACAGCTGATCTCCCGGTCGAGCCGGCGTGTTTTCAGACGCGTAGGCACCCGGTTCCCCTCCGACCCTTCCTGATTCCCGTAGCCCAGTTAGAGCCGGCGTGTTTTCAGACGCGTAGGCACCTGGATTACGTAACCCGTCCTACCCTGTATCTTGGTCCGAGCCGGCGTGTTTTAGACGCGTAGGCACCCTTGATACTCCCTATCGCCCTGGTCAGAGCCGGCGTGTTTTAGACGCGTAGGCACCCTAGGCGCTCCCCCCCGATTCGCATATCCTTCCCGTCTCGCCATCCCCTTCACCCTTAGGGGATACCGTTCCCGAATCCGCGAGTAGCTTAGGGTCCGCGCCGTACCGTTGCGATAATTAGAAGCCACCCCGCGTCGTACCTAGCTTAGGATACCTAGACCTAAGTAGTCTTGATTTATAATAAACCGGCATAAAAGCCCGCCGATTTATACTACAGCATTAAACCTGTGTTTCCTTGTCTCCCTCTGCACCCTCTCTCTCCTCTGAGCTAACTAGGAAACCCTTGCTCCCGTCTGGAACAAGGGAGGTGTATGAGGCCGCGACCGCCCCGGCGAACGTGACCCCATCACATCTGGCGCCCAACGAAAAAAACTCACGTAGGAGTCCATAAGGTATCCTGGAAGGAACCATTGCTCGAGAGAGGACAGAATAAATAAATAAATAAATATTTAACATATACCGCCCCGTGTACTCATATATTCCATACAGCCGCTACACGTAGCATCACCGCACCGAGGCAACTGGGACTGTCGCATCCCGCCCACCCGTAGAGTACACCTAGCCCGCACAGAGGTACACCAGGACCCCCGACACGCTCCATCCAAGTAATAAGGTTAAAAAAAAAAAAAAAAAAAAAACACCGTATACCGCTGCTTACCGGTAGGTATTAGAAATGCCTACAAGTTGGATATACCGACTGAAAAAACCCGAATTAATACAAGAAGCCACGGCACGTGGCGTACCGACTGAAGACTTAACCGTAGAGGAGATACGCAAGGGCTTGGTGGAGATCCTGAAAGAGGAAGAAGCCGATAAAATGGCGGAAAACAATGCAAAGGTGATCACAAAATTAATAAAAGAATGGAACCTCTCGTTTAAAACTACAGACAACGCCGTCGAGTTCATCGAAAGATTGGAAGAGCTCATCGACGCCAGCAACGTCGGAAAAGAGGACATACTGCCCGCACTACCACGCATCCTGCAGGGCAGAGCGCTCCTGTGGTACAGAAATTACGTGGACTCATGGACCGATTGGAATCAATTCCTGCAAACATTTAAGCTGTACTACTTCCCGGCCAATTATGAAGAGGATCTCATAGCCAAAATTGTCACTAGAAAGCAAGGAGCCCAAGAGAAGTTTACCGACTACGTCACAGACATTCTGACGCTGATGCGCAGGTACGGAAGTCTCGACGAAGCAGCGAAGTTACACCGCATCCACGTGAATATGTTACATAGCTACAAGCTATACATCAAAAGGCAAGACTATAAGACCTTACCAGAACTGTTAAAGTTAGGAACCGAGTATGAAAATATAAGGACACCCACGTACGGTGCAACGACGTCGTCAGGAGCGTGGCGAGACGCCAGCGACCACAACAAATGGAGGGAAGACGAACAAGCAAGCAGCGAACAAACGACCCAAGGTAGGGACGACCGACGCCACAACAACCAGAGACCGAAACCCGAACCGAGAGAGAGTACGAGCCACACAGTGCATCCGAAGTATGACCCCAAGACCAGCTGCTGGTCCTGTGGGAAACCGGGACATAACGCAGACGCTTGCAGAGGCAGGCGCCAAGTATTTTGTAGCCAGTGTGGAAAACTGGGAGTGCTAAGCAGGACATGCTGCAAGAAAGCAACCTGGATAGGGCAGGAAAAGCTAGGAGCAGCCCACAGCCCACAGGCGAGCGACAACCGCATATACACCGATTTGCACATAATGGGAAGAAACTACCGAGGCGTAATAGACACAGGATCGACCAACTCGTACATCAACCAGCAAGTATATAATGAATGTAAGAACATCGCGTACCAGAATAAGGTAAAAACAAGAGAAGTAATACTAGCGAATGGGACCACGACACAAACCCACAACAACCTGTTGGTCGACATAGTAATCAAAGAGGTAACGATCAGACACTGGTTGAGGGTGCTGCCGTCAGCGACGGACATTATAATAGGAATGGACGTCCTGAAACGACTTGGAATGTCTATAAAATGGCCAGGAGACAGCCAAGACTCAGTCGACCATGATGACAAGAATACCCAGAGAAAAAATCCGAAAAACGGAGAGGACAAGCAAAAAGTAGACACTCCAGAAGAAAACCAGAATAGCATAACCGCCGAATCCAGTCAACAGCAGCCAGCCACACCGCTCACAAAGGTACAACACAGAATAAAACTAAAGCAAACAGAACCCGTAAAACAAAGATATTATCCACGAAATCCGAAGCAGCAAGAAGTAACCGACAAACACGTGAGTGACATACTTCAACAGGGCGTGATCGAGAGGTCACACAGCCCACATAGTTTCCCCGTCGTAACAGTGGAAAAACCGTCAGGTCAGTACCGATTCCGTGTAGATTACCGTGAGAATAACCAGATATCCGAAAAGGATGCGTACCCGCTACCACAGGTAGATTTACCACATACCAGGAACATTGACCAGATATCCGAAAAAGGTAAATACACAACAAACCAAGTCCCGCACCGCCGAGCAAAAGCGAACCTTACACAACACACACAGAGTCCAGCGATAAAATACAACCGGAAGAAGAAAATTAGAAAAACAGAAACCACGCAGCGCGGACACGAACCGACTTCAGAAATGGAACATGGGACCCTTAAACGTCAATTTAATAGAAGAAAAATAGATATAGGATGGATACCAAAAAGTAAGTTACAGATCGCCAGCCCCCTGGCACCGGCACCGTCCTCGAGACCAGACACGGAGGGCGGAAACAAGAAAAGGACGCGCAGGGCGGGCAGAAAGAGGAACGGCGGCCAACAACACGGCCATACGAGAAGGCCGCGAACGCGGCAGGCGCATCCGCCCTACGAACGTCACAGCAAAAGAAAAAAGGGGGGAAAAGAAGACTAAATAAAAAAAAAGTGTGAAGTGAAATAATATAAAAATATAACAGTGATTATATTAAAGTACCGTAATAAGAAAACCAAATAGTGTAGTAAAAAAAAAACCGTAATAAAGCGTAGTAAAAAAAAACCGTCAGCAGATTTAAGTACCGTAGAAGCATAAAAAAAAATGTGTAAAAAAGAAAACCTATTGTTTAAATAAAGTAAAGTAATAAAATGAAGAATAATTACCGTGCAATCAAGTGTGACCAGTAAACCGCAATAGATACTTAATATAAACATAAATAAACCCGCGACATAGTGAATAAATAGAATAGAATGATACAAGCACATAGAAAGAATAGGTTACAGACCAAGTAAGTACATAACAGTGAAGTGCATGGGTAACATTAAGTCAAGTGAACAACAATATAGTGGGAATAGTATAATAGAATAGCAATATATTTACAATAAATAACTTTAAAAAAAACAAGACGCGGGTCAAACAGAGAACGTAGGCTCAAAATAAATAAACGTGTTGCAAATAGGAAGACGAATACTTAGAATAAATACAAAAATGAGATAAACATAATAGCATCCAGTAAATAAAAAAGAATAATAATAAGAATAATAAAAAAAAAAAAAAAAAAGAAATGGTAACGTCTTTCAGCCAGCATATTCTAACGGTGATTTTTCCCCATAGGTAAAAATCTCCAGACGGGTGACGGGACTGTAATGGCGCGCACAGCCGCGCATTACAACACCACGCCGCCGCCACGTGACAGGCGCGGAGCTACCTATCGAGCCGCGGCCACCGATCGAGTGCCAGCCCACTCGCCCCACCCGTCGCGCGCCGGGCCGAGCGTATAAAAGCGGCGCGCGCCCATACAACAGCGTCAGTTGGGCTCACCGCCTTCTGCAGTGAGGACAGCTGATCTCCCGGTCGAGCCGGCGTGTTTTCAGACGCGTAGGCACCCGGTTCCCCTCCGACCCTTCCTGATTCCCGTAGCCCAGTCAGAGCCGGCGTGTTTTCAGACGCGTAGGCACCTGGATTACGTAACCCGTCCTACCCTGTATCTTGGTCCGAGCCGGCGTGTTTTAGACGCGTAGGCACCCTTGATACTCCCTATCGCCCTGGTCAGAGCCGGCGTGTTTTAGACGCGTAGGCACCCTAGGCGCTCCCCCCCGATTCGCATATCCTTCCCGTCTCGCCATCCCCTTCACCCTTAGGGGATACCGTTCCCGAATCCGCGAGTAGCTTAGGGTCCGCGCCGTACCGTTGCGATAATTAGAAGCCACCCCGCGTCGTACCTAGCTTAGGATACCTAGACCTAAGTAATCTTGATTTATAATAAACCGGCATAAAAGCCCGCCGATTTATACTACAGCATTAAACCTGTGTTTCCTTGTCTCCCTCTGCACCCTCTCTCTCCTCTGAGCTAACTAGGAAACCCTTGCTCCCGTCTGGAACAAGGGAGGTGTATGAGGCCGCGACCGCCCCGGCGAACGTGACCCCATCACATCTGGCGCCCAACGAAAAAAACTCACGTAGGAGTCCATAAGGTATCCTGGAAGGAACCATTGCTCGAGAGAGGACAGAATAAATAAATAAATAAATATTTAACATATACCGCCCCGTGTACTCATATATTCCATACAGCCGCTACACGTAGCATCACCGCACCGAGGCAACTGGGACTGTCGCATCCCGCCCACCCGTAGAGTACACCTAGCCCGCACAGAGGTACACCAGGACCCCCGACACGCTCCATCCAAGTAATAAGGTTAAAAAAAAAAAAAAAAAAAAAAACACCGTATACCGCTGCTTACCGGTAGGTATTAGAAATGCCTACAAGTTGGATATACCGACTGAAAAAACCCGAATTAATACAAGAAGCCACGGCACGTGGCGTACCAACTGAAGACTTAACCGTAGAGGAGATACGCAAGGGCTTGGTGGAGATCCTGAAAGAGGAAGAAGCCGATAAAATGGCGGAAAACAATGCAAAGGTGATCACAAAATTAATAAAAGAATGGAACCTCTCGTTTAAAACTACAGACAACGCCGTCGAGTTCATCGAAAGATTGGAAGAGCTCATCGACGCCAGCAACGTCGGAAAAGAGGACATACTGCCCGCACTACCACGCATCCTGCAGGGCAGAGCGCTCCTGTGGTACAGAAATTACGTGGACTCATGGACCGATTGGAATCAATTCCTGCAAACATTTAAGCTGTACTACTTCCCGGCCAATTATGAAGAGGATCTCATAGCCAAAATTGTCACTAGAAAGCAAGGAGCCCAAGAGAAGTTTACCGACTACGTCACAGACATTCTGACGCTGATGCGCAGGTACGGAAGTCTCGACGAAGCAGCGAAGTTACACCGCATCCACGTGAATATGTTACATAGCTACAAGCTATACATCAAAAGGCAAGACTATAAGACCTTACCAGAACTGTTAAAGTTAGGAACCGAGTATGAAAATATAAGGACACCCACGTACGGTGCAACGACGTCGTCAGGAGCGTGGCGAGACGCCAGCGACCACAACAAATGGAGGGAAGACGAACAAGCAAGCAGCGAACAAACGACCCAAGGTAGGGACGACCGACGCCACAACAACCAGAGACCGAAACCCGAACCGAGAGAGAGTACGAGCCACACAGTGCATCCGAAGTATGACCCCAAGACCAGCTGCTGGTCCTGTGGGAAACCGGGACATAACGCAGACGCTTGCAGAGGCAGGCGCCAAGTATTTTGTAGCCAGTGTGGAAAACTGGGAGTGCTAAGCAGGACATGCTGCAAGAAAGCAACCTGGATAGGGCAGGAAAAGCTAGGAGCAGCCCACAGCCCACAGGCGAGCGACAACCGCATATACACCGATTTGCACATAATGGGAAGAAACTACCGAGGCGTAATAGACACAGGATCGACCAACTCGTACATCAACCAGCAAGTATATAATGAATGTAAGAACATCGCGTACCAGAATAAGGTAAAAACAAGAGAAGTAATACTAGCGAATGGGACCACGACACAAACCCACAACAACCTGTTGGTCGACATAGTAATCAAAGAGGTAACGATCAGACACTGGTTGAGGGTGCTGCCGTCAGCGACGGACATTATAATAGGAATGGACGTCCTGAAACGACTTGGAATGTCTATAAAATGGCCAGGAGACAGCCAAGACTCAGTCGACCATGATGACAAGAATACCCAGAGAAAAAATCCGAAAAACGGAGAGGACAAGCAAAAAGTAGACACTCCAGAAGAAAACCAGAATAGCATAACCGCCGAATCCAGTCAACAGCAGCCAGCCACACCGCTCACAAAGGTACAACACAGAATAAAACTAAAGCAAACAGAACCCGTAAAACAAAGATATTATCCACGAAATCCGAAGCAGCAAGAAGTAACCGACAAACACGTGAGTGACATACTTCAACAGGGCGTGATCGAGAGGTCACACAGCCCACATAGTTTCCCCGTCGTAACAGTGGAAAAACCGTCAGGTCAGTACCGATTCCGTGTAGATTACCGTGAGAATAACCAGATATCCGAAAAGGATGCGTACCCGCTACCACAGGTAGATTTACCACATACCAGGAACATTGACCAGATATCCGAAAAAGGTAAATACACAACAAACCAAGTCCCGCACCGCCGAGCAAAAGCGAACCTTACACAACACACACAGAGTCCAGCGATAAAATACAACCGGAAGAAGAAAATTAGAAAAACAGAAACCACGCAGCGCGGACACGAACCGACTTCAGAAATGGAACATGGGACCCTTAAACGTCAATTTAATAGAAGAAAAATAGATATAGGATGGATACCAAAAAGTAAGTTACAGATCGCCAGCCCCCTGGCACCGGCACCGTCCTCGAGACCAGACACGGAGGGCGGAAACAAGAAAAGGACGCGCAGGGCGGGCAGAAAGAGGAACGGCGGCCAACAACACGGCCATACGAGAAGGCCGCGAACGCGGCAGGCGCATCCGCCCTACGAACGTCACAGCAAAAGAAAAAAGGGGGGAAAAGAAGACTAAATAAAAAAAAAGTGTGAAGTGAAATAATATAAAAATATAACAGTGATTATATTAAAGTACCGTAATAAGAAAACCAAATAGTGTAGTAAAAAAAAAACCGTAATAAAGCGTAGTAAAAAAAAACCGTCAGCAGATTTAAGTACCGTAGAAGCATAAAAAAAAATGTGTAAAAAAGAAAACCTATTGTTTAAATAAAGTAAAGTAATAAAATGAAGAATAATTACCGTGCAATCAAGTGTGACCAGTAAACCGCAATAGATACTTAATATAAACATAAATAAACCCGCGACATAGTGAATAAATAGAATAGAATGATACAAGCACATAGAAAGAATAGGTTACAGACCAAGTAAGTACATAACAGTGAAGTGCATGGGTAACATTAAGTCAAGTGAACAACAATATAGTGGGAATAGTATAATAGAATAGCAATATATTTACAATAAATAACTTTAAAAAAAACAAGACGCGGGTCAAACAGAGAACGTAGGCTCAAAATAAATAAACGTGTTGCAAATAGGAAGACGAATACTTAGAATAAATACAAAAATGAGATAAACATAATAGCATCCAGTAAATAAAAAAGAATAATAATAAGAATAATAAAAAAAAAAAAAAAAAAGAAATGGTAACGTCTTTCAGCCAGCATATTCTAACGGTGATTTTTCCCCATAGGTAAAAATCTCCAGACGGGTGACGGGACTGTAATGGCGCGCACAGCCGCGCATTACAACACCACGCCGCCGCCACGTGACAGGCGCGGAGCTACCTATCGAGCCGCGGCCACCGATCGAGTGCCAGCCCACTCGCCCCACCCGTCGCGCGCCGGGCCGAGCGTATAAAAGCGGCGCGCGCCCATACAACAGCGTCAGTTGGGCTCACCGCCTTCTGCAGTGAGGACAGCTGATCTCCCGGTCGAGCCGGCGTGTTTTCAGACGCGTAGGCACCCGGTTCCCCTCCGACCCTTCCTGATTCCCGTAGCCCAGTCAGAGCCGGCGTGTTTTCAGACGCGTAGGCACCTGGATTACGTAACCCGTCCTACCCTGTATCTTGGTCCGAGCCGGCGTGTTTTAGACGCGTAGGCACCCTTGATACTCCCTATCGCCCTGGTCAGAGCCGGCGTGTTTTAGACGCGTAGGCACCCTAGGCGCTCCCCCCCGATTCGCATATCCTTCCCGTCTCGCCATCCCCTTCACCCTTAGGGGATACCGTTCCCGAATCCGCGAGTAGCTTAGGGTCCGCGCCGTACCGTTGCGATAATTAGAAGCCACCCCGCGTCGTACCTAGCTTAGGATACCTAGACCTAAGTAATCTTGATTTATAATAAACCGGCATAAAAGCCCGCCGATTTATACTACAGCATTAAACCTGTGTTTCCTTGTCTCCCTCTGCACCCTCTCTCTCCTCTGAGCTAACTAGGAAACCCTTGCTCCCGTCTGGAACAAGGGAGGTGTATGAGGCCGCGACCGCCCCGGCGAACGTGACCCCATCACATCTGGCGCCCAACGAAAAAAACTCACGTAGGAGTCCATAAGGTATCCTGGAAGGAACCATTGCTCGAGAGAGGACAGAATAAATAAATAAATAAATATTTAACATATACCGCCCCGTGTACTCATATATTCCATACAGCCGCTACACGTAGCATCACCGCACCGAGGCAACTGGGACTGTCGCATCCCGCCCACCCGTAGAGTACACCTAGCCCGCACAGAGGTACACCAGGACCCCCGACACGCTCCATCCAAGTAATAAGGTTAAAAAAAAAAAAAAAAAAAAAACACCGTATACCGCTGCTTACCGGTAGGTATTAGAAATGCCTACAAGTTGGATATACCGACTGAAAAAACCCGAATTAATACAAGAAGCCACGGCACGTGGCGTACCGACTGAAGACTTAACCGTAGAGGAGATACGCAAGGGCTTGGTGGAGATCCTGAAAGAGGAAGAAGCCGATAAAATGGCGGAAAACAATGCAAAGGTGATCACAAAATTAATAAAAGAATGGAACCTCTCGTTTAAAACTACAGACAACGCCGTCGAGTTCATCGAAAGATTGGAAGAGCTCATCGACGCCAGCAACGTCGGAAAAGAGGACATACTGCCCGCACTACCACGCATCCTGCAGGGCAGAGCGCTCCTGTGGTACAGAAATTACGTGGACTCATGGACCGATTGGAATCAATTCCTGCAAACATTTAAGCTGTACTACTTCCCGGCCAATTATGAAGAGGATCTCATAGCCAAAATTGTCACTAGAAAGCAAGGAGCCCAAGAGAAGTTTACCGACTACGTCACAGACATTCTGACGCTGATGCGCAGGTACGGAAGTCTCGACGAAGCAGCGAAGTTACACCGCATCCACGTGAATATGTTACATAGCTACAAGCTATACATCAAAAGGCAAGACTATAAGACCTTACCAGAACTGTTAAAGTTAGGAACCGAGTATGAAAATATAAGGACACCCACGTACGGTGCAACGACGTCGTCAGGAGCGTGGCGAGACGCCAGCGACCACAACAAATGGAGGGAAGACGAACAAGCAAGCAGCGAACAAACGACCCAAGGTAGGGACGACCGACGCCACAACAACCAGAGACCGAAACCCGAACCGAGAGAGAGTACGAGCCACACAGTGCATCCGAAGTATGACCCCAAGACCAGCTGCTGGTCCTGTGGGAAACCGGGACATAACGCAGACGCTTGCAGAGGCAGGCGCCAAGTATTTTGTAGCCAGTGTGGAAAACTGGGAGTGCTAAGCAGGACATGCTGCAAGAAAGCAACCTGGATAGGGCAGGAAAAGCTAGGAGCAGCCCACAGCCCACAGGCGAGCGACAACCGCATATACACCGATTTGCACATAATGGGAAGAAACTACCGAGGCGTAATAGACACAGGATCGACCAACTCGTACACAACTCGTACTACAGCATTAAACCTGTGTTTCCTTGTCTCCCTCTGCACCCTCTCTCTCCTCTGAGCTAACTAGGAAACCCTTGCTCCCGTCTGGAACAAGGGAGGTGTATGAGGCCGCGACCGCCCCGGCGAACGTGACCCCATCACAAAGTAGTATTCAAATCAGTCTTAGTTGTTTCATTATTAGAGATCCTGTGGGATTAATGAGCATTACCCAAGAGAAACCTTTAGATATACTTTTAATTTCACGATGTTTTGAAGCTTCAATAGTCTGCTAAGGTTTTAATAGTTTGACTGAATATTTAATTAAATAAATTATTGTATAAATTCAATTAGCTTCACCCCTCACCGGGTGGTTGGTAATGTTGGTATGGGTATCGTATCGCGAAAAGGCGAATAGCAAATAGTGAATTATAAAATAATTAAATCACACACACAGCTAAAGTAACTTTATGGTACAAAACAGTTCATTAAATAACAAAGAAAAATAATACACTGATTATATCCACAGGCAAACAAATGTAAAATTATTCATTACTTTTATACAGAAAATCAGTTATTTAACTGGCGCGCGGTTCAAGCGTTCATCAAAAGTTTCAGTAATTAAACTCAATTATATGCAAATAAAAAGAGAATTAATATGGACGTGGAGTTATTTATACGTAAATTACTAATTGAACCGTTTTAATTAAAGTTGAATATTATTAAACATTGACATACAGTCAAAATTTCATAGCATATTCTACATGAAATAGGTATGTATGAGATATTTTAATTGATTATATTGCAGGAACGCACCAACATGTTTACATACCGGCAATATGAGTATGTACTCAAGTGTTAAGAGTGTTTTAAATTGTTGTAATAACATTGCATATTTCTGATTTTAATACCTACTTGCGCCAATTACTTAAGCTTGCCTAATTTCAAAATATCATACTTTTGTAAGTGTTAATGGGTTCAAATTTTGCGTCCATGTCCGCTAGTACCAATAGGCAAAATTACAAGTTCATAATTAGATATTAACATACAAATAAAAGTTACTTTATTTTATTATATTTATAGTCTGATTTTGCTACGTAAGTTTTTTACTTCAATAAGTATACATAAAGAAAGTTTTTGATGTTTTTTTAACAGAGGATTTCTGTGACTTTAGTTATTTTTAAATATAAAAACATTTTCATAAGCTCTTTGGTTATATTTTCTTAATCAAAAAAATACCAGATCCCATACAAAATGTAACATTTTAGCAATCAAAGTGAAGAATTATATCCGCATACTCGGCGTTTATGCGACTAAAATTGGGTTTATAAACCCAAATAAGTTTTAATTAAAAACAAGCTTCAAATATTCCCCATAGAGTATAAAATTAACTTCGTTCTAACGGAAAACCGACACGTTAATTTTAAACCTTAATTCAAACGATAGAAAGTTCAGGACTCAACGCTTATTTCTTTATAAAGGAATCGGATTTTATGCCAACGTATTTTTTTTATCGGGATTCAGAAGGATAAACATAGGGAAAAATATATGGGAAGATAGGTATAAGATTAAATACTGTAATATTGTATAATATTTGGTATTTGGCTTAGCTGCTTTCATAAACTTTTCAATCCAAGAGTAACCGTCCTAACAATCTGTCTTCCCTACCCCTTTGATAATAGGTAATTTTACGATTTTCTAACGTATTTTAGTCGGTACGCTCGATATGCATCGAAAAACAGGTCCACAGGTCGCTTCCATGCGAATGGATTTCAGGATTTATTTTCCGGCTCCGTCATCAATTCCTTATTATTATTTAAGTTTCAACCGGCGTTTTCTATAAACCGTTTTCAGTTGGTTAGTCGGGCCATTCTAATTTTCGTTGTACATACATTTTTGACACTGTTTCGTAAAATGCATATTTTAGAATACTTGGCCATTACTTTCATTTTCTTGTCTTAATTAGGCTATCGATCCCGATAGCTTTGTTCAATAAATAACTACTGTAAATATTCTTAATCAAACTCAGTGGTCTCCCGGTTATGTATGAATATAGGCACTTACCACTGCGTTACCATCTTTTTACATTAATCAGTATATTTTGATAATAAAACTTCCGTAAGGCACTGACATATTAAATATATTAAACCGGGTCACTTCATGTTTATAGTCGAAACATGTCGAGCAATCATCGACTTTATAAACGTGAGTAACACTGTTTAATATATTTAATTAATCAGTAGGTATAATAATAACATATGTATTTTGGTCAACAAATTCCAAGTTCAACGATTTGGTTCAGGTACAATTTGGGAATACAATTTTTACACAAATTTAATATCTATCATATTTTTTCTGGCAATAGATTAATGGTCACGAAAAAGTAGATTGACCCAGGCTTCCGGCATTCTGAGTGCTTGAAAATGGCGGTCTACAAGTATGCTCTCCGAAATAATAGTGTTAAATAAGCGGTTTTGACTTATTTACCATATTAGTGGTGGTAATTGCTATAACTGTTTCAAATTTTAGGTATCTATGTCAAACGGTCTCTGAGAAAAACGCATTTAACTGATTTGCAAGACCGAAGTGATGATCCCATAAGTGTTCCGTTTGTCAAAACAAAGATTGTCACGGAATACTAAAAAGTGTGTAAAAAAGCAATAGTGTTAATATAACACACCAGAGTTTAAATACAAGTATTTCAGTAATATAATATAAGGCGTGTGATCAATTTCATAATGCCATTAAACATTTTCTGACGTGTTGTGAGACTTGTGAGTTGTCACAAAATAAAGCCGAATCCACTCCTGTCGCCTCTCAGCGTAAATATTTTGATAACGAAGCGAAGCCTACATACGACCTCTGAAGGACGATTTGACTAGGCTTGATAACAATTTTAATCATACGTAAATAAGTTGTTGTTATTAAAACGGGGATGATTGATGTATGATTTTGTGGTGTATTATTTTTATGTTAAGTGATGGAATTCAATGCAGTAGTTTTTAAGGTATTAAGTCATTATATTTTTTGTAAGCTAAATATATATTCCAGCTATGTGGTCTTGTTAAATTAAATATTAAAACGGTTTAGATTGTTGGTAAAACACTAATTTAAAATGTGAAAGTCCTGAGGGGATTCTGTAAAGATAGAGTATACAATGCGGTTTTTAGTATCTTTCGTTTTGAAGGTTTTAATCTAACAATATCGAAATTCATCGATATCAGCTAAAAGTCGAGGCATTTCTTTAAGTAGGCGCTTAAAAATTGATTCAATATTTATTATTTATTTATTTAACTTTATTGCACAAAAATAAGTAAAAAGTACAAAAGGCGGACTTAATGCCTTGAGGTATCTCTACCAGTCAACCATTGGTCCAAACAGAAATTTGCTAAGGTGAGTGCAGTGTAAGAAAAAAAAAGAGTTTCAAATACTACACTAAGTCTAACACTACCAGTAATATTGCCCTTGATATTGTCGTGGTCATTGTCACTACCTAGTTGCACTGTCACGCCATTTCTGACAATGTCTAAAATAGCAAGTCGAGCAAAACAAAGAGGCACGGACGTAATTTTGTGATGGGTAAAGCTAGAACCTGGTTTTTGCACCGCCTGCAACTTATTTGCTTTGCCTAAAGGTTGACTGGTAGAGAATGCCTTATGGCATTAAGTTCGCCTTTTGTACAATGTGTTTTCCTATATGCAATAATGATTAAAAAAAAAAAAAAACAGGCGAAATAGTCGAAAATTGTGACCTTAAATTAGAACGCCTCTAATCGACTCGCTAAATCCGCTCACAGGTGACACGTCAAACGGCGGAAGTATTTTTACCCTCCGCTGCCTACATTCACACCGGATTTGGAAACATAAGGGGGGTAAGCATGGAATATGTGCAGCGTTCTTGTTAAAATTAATATTTATTTGAACTTAATATTAGTAGTGTCTTATTTTGTAAGAGAGGACCTCATTAAAAAAGCTTTGAGGCTCTACATTTATGAAAATAAATTCAAAACGGCTACAGTGATGTAGTGATAGTGACAACTGCTCTTGATATATTATACTTAGTCCTTACATTCACTATTCCGTCGCGTAGTCCGTTGCCAACAAGTGAATCGTCAACGAAAATTGTGTCTTAAATATAAAATTAGAACTTTGCTAAATCCGATCGCCCGTGACATGTCAAACGGCGTTAATATCTTTACCCGCTGCTGCCTACATTCACACCGGGTTCGGAAACATAAGGATAATAAGCATGGAATATTTTCTGTGTGTTTTGAACAGGTTCTAATGAAAATATCTCACTAAGATATTTTTTTTGCTCAGTTGAAGAAACTAAAGAAGCAGCTGACTAAATAATTTGAAGGACACTAATACAAATTGAATAAGTTCCACACTAAGTTCAATTAGGTTTTTGTTAAATCTTAAATGCTTTATATAGATTTAATACGAAACCCTTGGATTAGGGGCTACGACGGAAGCGGGAGAGTGTGCGCGGATGGGTATCTATAGGTATTCTAAGAGAAGTAGGTATTCTTTGGACCTCGTGCAAACTGCAGATATCCTCGTGCTTATACAAAGTCTTTGGCAGCAATATATTCACAATTAATTTAACATACCGATAAGTGATAAATCAGCCTACGTAAATAATTTTAAGGCACTGTTTTTACCTATTTACAAAGATTCTTTATAATTAAATTCAGATAATTATCTCTCTTGATAAAAGTAGGTATAATACAAAATGTTATAAAACAAAGTCCCCCACCGCGTCTGTCTGTTTGCGTGTATGTTCCATATTATTAAACATTGTCAACGTGTTATAAGTTTGATAGTAGTACCTAAACAAAAGTTTAAGTACCTTACTTAAATCGCGGCGTATATAAAGCTAAATCGGCCCCGTACGTACCCAAATTGTCCCCAATACAGACAACACAAATAAATCCATATTGCATATTGGCAGGCTATTGCATATTTTTAGGCCATGAACGGGCTTGGAACGAAATCCAATTCCATTTTTAGGGTTCCGTACCCAAAGGGTAAAAACGGGACCCTGTTACTAAGACTCCGCTGTCCGTCTGTCTGTCACCAGGCTGTATCTCATGAACCGTGATAGCTAGACAGTAGAAATTTTCACAGATGATGTATTTTTGTTTCCGCTATAACAACAAATACTAAAAAGTACGGAACCCTCGGTGCGCGAGTCCGTCTCGAAGTTGGCCGGTTTTTTTCTAACTACAGATTGAAAATTTAAATAAAGTAACCGTACGAAAGTGTGTAAAAATATGTAAGGGATTTGTTAGTTTATTGATTTTATTTACAAAGTCAGTAAGTTTACTACAGAACACACGGAAAGTACATATCTACACCATTTTACTATATCAAAACCTAGTAGTCAACTTAGAGATCAAGTAAAAGCTAGGAATTTTGCAAAATTGACTACCGATAATTGATTTCATGGATATACATTTAGGAGCTAAGGGTGCTCAATAAAAACAACTGAACACATTATTAATTAAAGCCTGAGTTCCTATTTTTAAAATACTGAACTCTAATACACTGTATTATGCACTGCCATCCTAGTTCTAGTATATTTAACTAGTGTAGGTGGAAATAAAAGGTTTGTTATGTTAGGTACTAATTTATTTCAAATTCTATTTTAGAGGAACAGAAATAAAATCTGCAACATCTTGGAAACAAGCCAAGAAGCGCTAGGATAGGAATCTGGGGGCTCTAAATCAATGAACTTGTGGACTTTTATGCTACCTATTCTTTCAAAGGTTACATTTGAATTGAGACTGTATTAGCGGTGATACAGCTGCAGCGTTGTAGCAGCGGGAAACGGGTGATGTCACTATAATTTTTGCCACGTTCAATCCGTCACTCATACTATCAAGGAGATTGGCAGTGACAAGGCCTGTTTCTCTCTGCTGCAACGGTGAAACAGTAATACTGCTGATGCTGATGAGCAACGCTGCTGCGATCAATCAGTTTTATGGTTTTCCTGTGGTGGACATACAATACAAAATTACAAACACTCTATACTGTTTACAATATATGTATAGAAACATACCAAAACCACATAAAGATATTTATGTTTATATCAATGAATCTTTGGGTAATGTGGTTCCATCGATACTGTCGTTGATTTAGCCAACGTCAAAGTAGCATACACGTGGGATCAAAACAATATTTAAGGTTATAAATAAATTTCAGCCAGTGTACAGTAGGTATAAAACGATAAATATGGCCTCCAAGGCCCCAGCTAGGTAGAGAACACCAAGTACTCGGAAAATTGGTTTGCCAGATCAGACAGAAAATTGTAATTCAAAGATAATAAAACTATGCAGTATACGGCTAGTACAAGACAGTATAGATAGATAGATAGATAGATTTTTATTCGGTATTAATCATACATTGTCAATTACATAATAAAAATTGATTACAAAAATCATAATAAATTAAAATTATTTAAATTCACAAATTATTCACTAAAAATTAATGTCGACAATTTTGAGATTCTAATACTTACATTAGGAAATCAGTAAAATATTATTCAAATTAAATACTTACAATTACAATAGAAATAATCACAATTACATTAGAATTAGAATTAGATGGACGAAAATAATGGTCACAATTACATTTATTACGGGGATTTGGACATACTTCATCGACGAAATACATATACGATTATGAGCTCTTGTAAGGCGATATCTGGGATTTACAAGAAACCACGTGGACTACCCGACACCAGAATAGTAAAACGCGTTTCAAGAGTCTTCTTTAGCTGTACTTCACGATAGTTCACTGCATAATAAGCTAACAATTTTACAAAACACTGGCACACAAATTTTGAGACGATATGCCATTTTGAAGTTCCTGGAAATCCGATGTGTCTAAACATAACAAAAGTCTACTTAGAAGTTTTTTGGCGAAAAGCAAGTGGCGAAATGAAATTATTGATTTTGGACCATTAACTTATAATCGGCTTATATCAGAAGCCTCACAAAGAGGAAACGCATTGGAAACGATACTTGAAGTTTCTCTTTTTGATTTATTCCTATTTTTGTATTTTTATTTTTATTCCTACCTTATTGTGCACGTATGTTTTGATGCTGGATAAATTGATCTATCCGTAAATAATGATTTTATGATCTTGTGTTGGGTATATTTAGGGTAACGAAACAAAAACTCAAAGTAATGTCACTAATGTGTGTGGGTAGATACCTAGAACTTTCCCTCGGAAAGAAAGGTGAACGAAACGTAGGTACTTAGTATTTTATTGTGTATAATCATAATAATTTACTCTCGAAGAGTTTGGTCAGATTAGTTCTTTTCACTATAGGGTGCGGTGGGGTAAGATTGAACGGGTTTCTCATGCGGGATAAGATGAAAAGTCGCCCGTAATGCTTCGGCATACGGACGATTTTTGTCTTACTCCTCATAAAAACCCGTTTAATCTTACCCCACCGCACCCTAGGTAGAATAATCTTAGTATAGAATAACCTGTTTAATAGGATTCACTGTGATTTTTGGGCACATTTTTTACTATTTATTCCTAACGCTAGTCGCCTAACGTTATTATTAACGTAGACCCTTCCGGCTTTGCATGAACAGTTCAACCAATTTACAGAAAACTAACAAATTGTACCTACACCTAAATCTTCCTCAAGAATCACTCTATTGATAAGTGAAAAACGCATGAAAATCCGTTCAGGAGTTTTTGAGTTTATCACGAACATACAGACAGGGACGCGGCAGGGAAATTTGTTTTATAAGGTATTTTGATCGCGTTTTAACATTGCCTGATACATTTTTGTCATTAAACTAATTGCACATAATTTTCAATTATAGGTGACCTCTAAGTGTCCCAAAATTACTACTTACTCTACTTAGTGAATATTAATTCTGGGACTGGAACGTGTTATTTTGTGACAGTTTTCAACCTTTCGTTTTGTTTAAATTTTTGTTTAAATTGGAGTGTTTTGTTTGTTTCGTGTTGATTCAAATATAACAATACGAATATTAACAACTGTGTTAAATAAGGTTTATTTTGAACTGTCTACTTAGGTTTGTGAGACTCAAAGATACAAAAATTATCGTATCATTACGTGTCACGTAATAATTATAACGTGTCATTCAAGTAATTTACGTCGATTCGTCCGACATGACTGTATAGCATGGTATAATAAAACACGGTACTCTCTTACGAGACTCGCGAACCACGTGACTGACACAACCCTACGTCATCGTGCTGTTAAAAGGTTCACGATGACGTCTCGGAAGAGAGTACCAGGCGGAGTATATTATTATACCATGCTGCATAGATTTGTTTTGAGGATCAGGAAGGAGCAGGAGGATCAGGAACTGGAGAAAACTTGAGGGCCTAGAGCGAATGTAAAAATCGAAATTTCGTTAAAGTAGGTATATCACTCTAAATAAGATACAGAGAGGCAGATAACGAAACTATGTATATTGTGAGATAAATAAATCATATCATATCATATCATATGCAGGTAGTGCACGGCGCGCACATTAAATGTATGTACCGCTTTAAAACAATTATAAAAATAGTTTAAGTAGGTATGTATTCTTTAGTGAACCAATAAGTATAAGTAAAATGTTAATAACAAAAAAAAATACAAAATGATGTCAGGTAGGTAAGGTTTGAGTTTAATTACATCACGAGTCAATTACTCATGATGTACTTACATCAAAGAAAATTAACCAGACGCACCTGGGCTAATTTGCCCCAAAACTTAGCAAAACTTGGCCCGCTTTACAACGGGGCCGTTGTACAGTAATATAAGCCCCGTTGATAATGTAGTGACAATTTAACTTGGACTCTGACCGCAGTCCTTTGGTCCTTCGGGACTTTAGACTACCCCCGAAAGACTTCGCATTATGTAATATTTACGAACTCTGGAGGTCACCATACATAGGCGGTCTTGTAAGAATGCCTATATGTGCCATTTTCAACCAAAAGGATATTGTCGCTTGTCGGTAAGGCACTATTTCCATATATCTTCAATTAGAAATCAACCTTATCAACAAGCGACAATGTGGTACATTTTGGGTAAAAACGTCACATATAATTATTGTATGCGTAGTTGCATACCTATACAATAAGTCTCACTGCGGGTTTAAGATGGTTACTCTGTTATCTTTTATCACAGTGGTGGTCAATAAGTTTACAAAATTGTGAGTGTGAGAATAGTATATTAGTGTACCCCTAGCATGACTTGTCTTGTGTTGTCGCCCATGACTTCAAGTCGGCAGAAATAAGTTTGAAGGCTTCTAATATGTGGTGTGGTGTGTAGGCCTGCAAGGGATCTACACAGGCGCCTATTATCAGGAAGGCGAAAAATCGTGTAGAATGGAGAGACTTGGTGCACAAAATAACGACCTCATGTGGTCGCGACCCTCAGTCATGAGGAACCGAGGAAGAAGAAGAACAATTATGTGGTGACCAGGGACTGTAGCCAAGATGATAATCGTACATCGATAAACTCTTAACTTACTTACACTTACTTCGCTGGCTCAGCGACCCGAAGTGGATCTTGGCCTCCGATACTAGGTTTCGCCATTCGTTCCTATCCTGTGCGATCCGACGCCATTCAGCCGCCTGGATGTCACATAGGTCCTTCTGGACCTCATCGATCCACCGGTACCTAGGCCTTCCGACCGGACGTCTCCCAGTTAGTCGCCCCAGATAAGCTCTCTTGGCTGCACGATCCTCTCCCATCCTCTCCACGTGGCCGAGCCAGTGAAGCCGAGCATCCTTGCTCTCGCCGATGATATTGGGCTCGCCCACCAGTTCTTCCTCCTCCAAGTTCTTCCTCACTCTCCAAGAGCCATCCTCCCGTCTTGTAGGGCCTAAAATCCTTCTAAAGATCTTCCTCTCTGCCACCAAGAGCTTGTTTTCCTCCTTCAAGGTCAACGTCCACGCTTCGCATCCATATACCAAGATCGGTCTTATCACGGTCTTGTAAACTCTAATCTTGATTCTCCTGCTGATGAGCTTGGACGTTCATATTTTGTGCAGGGCTGCTTAACATCTTAGGGCATTCTGGATACGGATGTCGATTTCGTCTTCTCTCTGGTTGGTGTCTGTTATTGTGCAACCGAGATACTTGAACGTTGATACGCGCTTGTAAACCAAGAAACTCTTAACTAAAAGTAAAAATATATAGGGATGACATGCAATGATAATTTATGTGATAACTTATATTCATTAATTAAGATGGATTATGGGCCAGTTGCACCAACCACATTAAATTTGACAGACTGATCAACGTCGGTAACGGTGACAGGCGCCTTGGTGCAACCGACCCTAAGTGTTTTCTAGAAGCGATTGTGACTTGGCTTGGCACCTAGGAATATTATTACCTATGCTGCTTCTAGTAGGTAAGTGATCTGCGCTCGAAGCTAAATAGAAGCTCTCTAAGCAAACTTGGCTACTTAGTTCTTCGCCTTGTTCCGACTTAGCAAACTTTTGGGCTTCTATTTGACATGCAAAAATACATTTTGTGGTGAAACTATTTGCGTTGCAGGTTGCAACCCCTAAGACGGAAATGTTAACTATATTGAAATTTATTTGAAGTCACTCCTACAATTTTTTTGTTTTTATAATAAAAAAACCGGCCAAGTGTGAGTCGGAATCGCGCACGAAGGGTTCCGTACCATTACGTAAAAAACGGCAAAAAAATCACGTTTGTTGTATGGGAGCCCCACTAAAATATTTATTTTATTATGTTTTTAGAATTTGTTGTTATCGCGGCAACAGAAATACATCCTCTGTGAAAATTTCAACTGTCTAGCTATCACGGTTCATGAGATACAGCCTGGTGACAAACGGACAGACAGACAGACAGCGGAGTTTTAGTAATAGGGTCCCGTTTTTACCCTTGGGTACGGTACGAGACAATAAGTGCTGATTTCTGTTCAGCGAAATTCCAGAAGTTGTTCCTAAATATTAAAATAGAAACAACAAATATTGTTTAAAAAAGTAAATAATTGCTGTAAGTTTTGTTACGTTTTGTTTTTCTCAATTTGTTATATAGCATAGTTACTCACCAAAAATATTTATAGTTTTCATTAAAGTTGATTTAACGAGCAGTAAACTTGATTCTAACAAACAATCAGTATCCAAGGACAAAAATAATACGTAAGTCTTTTTGTCTGACCTTCAACTGAATTAAAATAATACATAATTCCTTACGCAATATCAGAATTTTTAAAGTTGAACTAGTTAATAATTCACAAGAGAACGTACCTAACGAAATTTTCAGTAACGTTACCTACAATTGTAATATTTTATTTATCTACGAGTAACCTTAATTAATCATTTTGATCACACTTGCTCATAACATGCAAATTATTGAACCGCTTTGAGGCTCATAATTTTATTTTAGGCGCGATTTCGTGTTTGGTCCCATAGTAAAAGTTGTTCAGTATAATCCCAAAACCTCCCTGGCAACGGGAATGCACTTATTTTTTTGCCACCCTGTATACAGTGGTACTAATAAACTAAATTAATAACTAGCTTAAATCTAAAATAGGCCCTTGAGGCATTGATTGTACCAAGGATGCTGGCGGCATTTCCTCGTTGTGTCGCAATGCTGATACGTTGTGCGAGGAAGCCGCCGACTCTTCGGTCACCAGTTACGTCAACCAGACGCAAAAACAGATTTCTGCAAACTATTTGATATTTGTTAACATATTCATTGCTTATTATCGTTCATCATTTATTTAAGCCTAGACACGTTTAAAGGCCAAAAAGGATACAGAAGAACGTTTCAGGTCTGCAGTTCACAAAAAGCCCTCAGTGCAGCCCTTTGACGTGTATTTTTAATCCCACCACGTACGAAACGATTCAATGCGGACGCTTTTGAGTAATACACTTATTTTTATAACTCTTATAAATACGTGAATTCACTGTTCATTTACATTGCTTTAGTGGTTGGCGAAAATGCATGGATAAAAACTACAAGAAAAGTAAATTAGTGGGGTAGATATAAATGCATGGATTAAAGGGAGGTAATTTATTAGCTAGGTTAAATTTTCATTGTGTTCCGATTTGTGAAATGATTAGATTGGATATAACGCAGCGTACTACGTAGGCGAACAACACAATGCGGCGCGGGGTGAATCAATCTTTTGATACCTATAGAAGTGTATACGTGGGCGATCTCGTTGCGAACGTGAACGCCGCCGTGGGCTCGCCGCGCCGCGCCGCTTTGCTTCGCGTGCGCGAATTGTTCGCTTACGTAAGACGCAGCGTAACTTTGGGAACAAATCAAATAATTTTATCAAATATTTTGGTTTGCGTTTTTTGTGTATAGCTCAACCTTAGGGTTGGTCAAAGACGATTTTAGTCGAGAAATTGGGACGAGTATCGCCGTGACCGGGTAGCCTAGAGATCCAGGGCGTTAGTCGCGATAGCTGAAGAAGCGTCAAATACTAAACTACCTACTTTAAGCTATCAACTTTTTATTTAAATGCTACGTCGGTGGCAAACAAGCACACGGCCCGCCTGATGGTAAGCAGCGAATGTGAATGTGATGTGAATTTGCGATAGTTCGAAATCAAAATAATTGACAAAGGTTCCCTTATAAAATAGCGTAAAATTCTTTATAAAATTTATAAATAAAGTACCTACGTATCGCCATGTATCGCTCACATAGGTACATTTTGAGCAAGCCAAATACAACTAGAACCAACGTGCGTTTTCTATTATTTTCCGATACCGATAACATTTGCTGCAAGAATGGGTGGTTTCCTCGGGCGATCGCGCCAAAGTACAAGTAAGGAATGTAACGAATTACGTGCTATTCCTGCACATGGTTGACCTGCCACCGATTAACTTGGCCGCCTCTTACACCGGTCTCTTTTTACAAAACTTATTTTAATTTAGGTTTTTGGGCCAATTGGGCCAAACTGGCCACAGACTGGATCGCATAGAATGGATCTCGGGGCAGAAGAAGACCAAAACGCTGGCGGGACGACCTTGATACATTTTGTAAAGAGCGGCGGGAGTTTGTATTGGATAGGACAAAATGGCGAAAAAGAAGGGAGGCCTTTGCCCAGCAGTGGGACACTTATGGGGTAGTACAGAATAGTTTATTAATACATTCACTGACAGCGACCCGCTAGGGGGGTACTATGTTTGTAGACTTTTTTTGTAACAAAGCGAATAAACCACGTAATCGGATACAAGTGGTAAAAGCGTAGCGCGTAGCTCGCGCTAGTAGTCAATGAATAGAATAGAATTTCATTTAATCAAGTAGGATTTTACAATCTCTTTTGAATCGTCAAAAGTACATTACAACTAAATTAAAAAATAAATAACAGCTTACAAAATACAAAATTCAACAATTAAAATTTCAAATACAATACAAATACATTTCATAATTTATTCATTTACTTATAGAAGGCCATGCATCTTTATCATTAATATACTCTTCGACTGTGTAATATGCCTTATGCAGTAGACCAGATTTAACATATTTTGTAAGTCCAGGAAATGGTAAATCCAGTGCCTCCCTTGGTAACTTATTGTAGAACTGTATACATTGTCCTAGAAAAGATTTCTTCACTCTCTTCACACGAGATCTAGTTATTGCTATTTTGTGATTATTTATAGCACTGTGCATTTTCTGAAAGGTTTCTACATTTTTTAGAGCATATAATATGCAGTCATATATGTATTGTGATGCCATTGTTAGTATATTTATTTCTCTGAAACGTTCTCTTAATGAAACACGTGACCCTAAATTATATATGTTCCGCACTGCTCTTTTTTGCAATACAAAAATGGTTTGTATATTGGCAGCTTTACCCCAGACTAGAATTGCATATGACATTAGGCTGTGGAAATAGCTAAAATACACCATTCGGGCTGTTTCCACGTTAGTTAGTTGCCTAATCCTTCTGACTGCGTATGCTGCCGAACTCAATCGGTTTCCTAGAGAAGATATATGGGGACTCCATTGCAAATTTTTATCTATGGTCAAACCTAAGAAGAGAGTCTTATCCACCATTTCTAGACATTCATTATTTATAAATATACTCCCACTAGTAATTTTTACATTAGGTAATGTGAATCTAATCCACTTCGTTTTTATGGAATTCAACAGCAAATTATTAATTGTGAACCAATTTGAGACCATATTCATGGTACTATTTATGTCTGTATAGTCTTCAATATTTCGACTAACTTTAAAAATTAAAGATGTGTCATCCGCGAATAACACAATTTCACAATGATCTTTTACAATACACGGAAGGTCATTTATATATACTAAGAATAAAAATGGGCCTAAAATTGACCCCTGGGGCACTCCTAGTTTAATAGCAGCGGATTCCGACTGGGTTTCATTAATCACAACCGTTTGTGTTCTTTCACTGAGGTAGCTTGAAATTAGGTTAATAGCGGTATCAGATAACCCGTAATGTTTAAGCTTTAGTTTTAAAGTCAAGTGCTCAACACAGTCAAAGGCTTTTGACAAGTCACAAAAAATTCCCACCGCATCACTAGATTCTTCCCATATGTTATAAATATGCTTGATGAGCACAGACGCAGCATCAGTGGTTGATCGATCTTTTGTAAATCCAAATTGACGATTATGAAGAAGTTTGTTTCTAGTAAAATATGCTTGTAATTGATTTAGCATGATTTTTTCGAAAATTTTACTAAGCACGGGTAGGATAGATATTGGACGAAAATTTTCTGGGTTAGTTTTTTCTCCAGATTTAAATGCGTAAACACATTCGCTGCCAGCGACATGCTAGGCAGGTTCTCTGTTCGTAGGTTCATCTCTAAACAATTTTAGTACTTCTGTTGTTTGTATAGTTTTTATTAGTTTATTTTTTTGTGTAATTTGACATTCATATTTATGTAATTGTTTTTTGTAATTTTGGGTTAATTTGTAAACAACAATAAACAATAAGTTTGTAAAAATTGACATGTAAAAGTGCCCCTGTGACCTATTTGCTGAATAAATGTTTGATGTTGATGTTTGATGTTTGGTATTTTTCACTACAAAGCGACAAAAGCGGGCGTAGCGCGCAGCTCGCGCTGACAGTAAAGGTGAAAGTTTAAGTTTTATGATATCTAAAGAGTATATAATCTTAAAACTTAAAGCATAATAGGTACCTACTACTTAATTACTTAAGATCCTTCACTTAATAAATTACTTCAGAGATGATCAAATTATGTAAAGTTTATTTTCTATGGAAACATTTTGGTAATTTCGAATAAATAATATATTATATTATTATATAATAAATAACTAAGATGAATTTTTATTCTGGTATTTATTCCCAAATACTTACTTATCGGCTTACTGCGCGGTGTGTTTCATATCTGTAACAATAAAAAAGTTATTGTAATTTTTAGGGTCTTAGTACAATTCATCTTTTATTGCCAATAGGAAATTTAGTTGATGACGAAATAACTTGCAAATTTTATTTTACATCATTATACCTGAACGATTTCAACACTGTTTAAAAACTACCAAACGAACTATTTTAAATTAAAATGTTTATTACAAAAATTAACTAAGTAGGTACATTTTACAAAAATAGCCTATTCCAAAAAGTGCCTATTACGAAATAATCTATTTCATATTCATCTCATTTTGACATCAGTCACCTGTAAATCCAGCTTATATGTTGCAACACCAAACATGTTGGTGGCAGGATGCACCTCGAATATATTAAACATAATTAACAATAAAGCACAAAATATTAAAACCTTTTATTTCATATTGTATTTTAAGAAGAAAAAGCTCGTCATAATATGAAAATCCTTCCACAAAATTGCAGAAGTACGAATACATTGAAAATTTTATGTCTCCAGCCCGGAAAACAATATCATGGAGTGCCAATCCACAGTCGCGGTTTTCAAATGAAACTTATATTTGAAGCAGAACTTTTATAGCGTAATACGAAATGTAGAAAGAAATTTCAAAGATGAACACTGCTTGACTATATTCTTTATTGTATGTAACTAGCAAGAAACAAAGATATATTGCGGTGTCTAAACTTGTATAAGTGTGAGGTTGTCGAGAAGTAAAGCGAACGCGAGCGGTTTGTTCGTGTAAAAAGTTTTATGAGAGTTTTCGTCATTGTACCTACCAATTTGTCTTTTTTTGCATGTTTAAAATATTATGACGGTTGGTTCATAAATACGTATTGTTCTTTTACAATGATTTAAATTTGAATACTTTTTTAAAGGACTTTTAACGGACTTTTTACATGATGTAAAATTGGAGGCGCATTTTGTTTAAGTATAAATAAAAGAGATTAACTGATTTATGTTTGCCTTTGTTACACCATTTTCATTGAAATATGAAACCGGTTATAAATGCGAATTTGATTTCGTAAAAACGCAGTAGATTTTAAATATAAATAATAGATAAAAAATATAAGACCTTTCATTGAGCACATTAGGTAGGAGGAGGATAGGGGAGAGTGGGGGAATTGGGAACACTTAATTTCAAACGCTTTAAAAATATAATATAAAGCTAACCTAACCTAACCGTTATTTTGTTTATCTGTCTATCTAATTTTACCAAAATTATAATTTTAATTTAATGTTATCCTACTAAATATGGGCAAAAATAAAAACCTTGCCGTTCCTTTTTACCCGAAACCGTTTTGGAAACAGTCCGCGGGGAAAATGGGAACACGGAAGATTTTCAATTCAGTATCACTTCAAGGATTTTTTTTACCACATGGTATACTTAACAATTTACAATGTAAAAAAAATATTGGATTTTCAATCAATATGTAGTAGGAATAATTAAGAATGTAAGGGGTAATTGGGAACGCTCTCGTTTTCTTAGTTCCTAATTACCGCCATTGAATTCGATGTGCAGGAAGATTCCCTGGCCATCACGCTCTTAACGATCTGGTCCGGCGGGCGCTGATTTCTGCAAATGTCCCATGCATGCTCGAGCCCCCAGGCCTTAGCCGGTTGGATGGTAAGAGGCCTGACGGTTTGATGCTGGTGCCTTGGCAGAAAGGAAAGTGCCTGCTTTGGGACGCTTCATGCGTCAGCACTTTTGCTGCATCGCACATTAGGCACACCGTGAGAGCAGCAGGGGCGGCTGCTGAGGTAGCGGCGCTGAGGAAACGGGAGAAGTATGCGGGGTTGGACGGCTATTTATTTGTGCCTCTGGCGGTCGAAACGGCTGGCTGTTGGTGCTCAGAGGCTCGAGAGTTTTTTAAGGAGGTTGGGAACCGTTTGCGGAATAAGGGCCTAGATCCCCGCTTCGGGTCATTCTTGGTGCAGAGGTTATCCATTGCGGTTCAGCGCGGTAATGCGGCGAGCGTTTTGTGCACCTTTGCGCCGGGGATGACGCGGGGTGGGATTTTTGACTGACTGGTGCTTACTGCTTTGTTTTTGTTTTTGTTTTGTATTTGTGTGTGTGTGTGTTTTTTTATATTAAAATATATTAGGTATTGAATAATATCAATCAAAATGAGTATCACTCATGATCATGATTGTAATTTTGGTGAACTTGAAACTACCTGGGGTTTAAAAGCAGATACATATTGTAGTGTTTTACCTTGCATGCTTGGATTACTTCTCTGTAACTCCTCCCTTCTTTGGTTTCTAGCGTAAGAATCCAATTGATCGAACCTTTTAAAATTGCATTCCCTGGCTCCAATTAAATTACTATTTTCTTGATCTGCGCCTGAAAATCACAGGATAACGTTACGGAGATGCTTAAAGCTCTCGCGAACTTTCCTGTCGCGTGCGAAGTCTGAAACCTCTGCCCCGCTTGCTGTTTCATAATTCCTGAAACTTACCTTGCTGTTTTTCTAATCATTTCATGTTTTTATAATGATTTCAAAGCTAATCGACCTAAAATTCACTATAAATTTTCCTTGACATATTTGTTTCTTTGTTTCGACATAATCCGTCAAACTATTAATTTACTCTAAATTCCTTAGCATGAAGTTTAGGTCGTATAGTTTTCAAGTAGTTTGTTCTAAATTTTATCTAAAAATTGTTACTGGTGAACAAATATTTTCAAATATTTTCAAAAATAATAACAAAGTAAAGAATAATTCTAGAAAATGTTATTGCTAGCTATATAAGCGGCCCAGCGGACATCTGAATTCAGTTTGCTTCTAGTTCCCAACAAAGGAACGTCAGTTGTAAGGGTCCGTGCGGGGCCAAGCCAGGCCCCGCACCATCAAGAAACCCTCGCTCGCGCTCCTTAAAAAGTTACCTGTGTTCCTGGCGAAGTCTGGCACTCTCTGCACGCGCCCAAGTCCGGTGGTGCTTTGCGGTTGCTCTAGCGGAGCGCCTCGTCTCCTAGGCGCGCGCTATCGGCGCGCCTCGCCTCAACAGGCGCGTGCTGTCACCGCGCCTCGCCCGCTATCGGCGCGCCTCGCCTCAACAGGCGCGTGTTGTCACCGCGCCTCGCCTCTTCGAAGAGCGTGCTTATCAGTGCGCCTTACCCAGCGCGCCTTACCGTGCGCGCGCTATCAGCGCGCCTTACCCAGCGAGCCTTACCGTGCGCGTGCTACCAGCGCGCCTTACTGTGCGCGTGCTGCCAGCACGCCTCACCCTTGCGCGTGCTATCTGCGCGCCTTACCTTTGCGCGTGCTATCTGCGTGCCTTACCTTTGCGCGTGCTATCTGCGCGCCTTACTGTGCGCGTGCCACCAGCGCGCCTCACCTTGCGCGTGCTATCAGCGCGCCTATCCGTGTGCGTGCTCCTGCCTTGCGCGTGCTACTAGCGCGATTATAAACGTATTTTTATTCTTTTTGTAATTTAAACCATCTGTTAGCGTGTCATATTTAGACAATAGCCGATAAATAAAGAACCTACCCCTGTTATATCTATCCTTTCCTTTCTACCTCCTCACTCCCAGTTCCGTTACTCACTCCTCCAATATACGTGGAGGAGGGAGTAACGTGACAATATATACAAGATAATAAAAAATTTGGAGTCTTGAAAAACTCCATGCTTATTGCTTACATCTACCATAATAAGAATAAGAATAATATATTGAGAAAACCTTATTGATAATGTTATATTATGATATATGATAAAAATTATAACAAAAGTTGAAAATATTTTGTTCCATTTATCGTGACCACATGTACGGCGTAGCCTTCGAATCTTACAGTCACTTAGGCACATAAAGGCCTCTTTATGTTTGTGTTAAACACACTTAAGATTTTTTTTGTCAATTAGAAGTACTAATATATCTCACTGTTTTTAATTACCCGCCGTTCCCAATTTGCCCACTCTCCCCTATAGACGGTTTGAATAAATCATCGCTCAGTGACTTTTATTATTTTACTTTTATTGGTCTGCTCGGTATTCTACTCAGCTTTATCGGGTGTTTTTCCTAACTTAGGGTTTTTCGGCCTATTAAACATTATGTTCATAGGCATAAATATAGAAATATAACAATGAATAGTAATTACAAGGCGGGCCAAAAATATGTTGACATGGATGTTTCACTGTGCAATGTGATAATTTTAACAAATGTTGGCGTTTGTGTGTACAAGGGTGAATATTTTGAATATTTTGATGAATATTTTTAGTGCCAGTTAAACAATTGCACCAGCGAGGCAACCGCAACAGCGCCCTGAATGCATAGTTATATTGCAGGTCACTTAGTGACCTTTGCGTATAGCTGGTCCATAGTGCACATGTATAAAAAATCGTGCAAAAAGCTCGAAATAGGGTTATTTTTACTGGCGTGGTGCAACGCCTAAACCTATGAGCCAGCATATTCGCTTGTCGCTAACGCCCTACGCTCCCGCTTTATATCCTCATCATCCCTCATGTTATCACACACTACATGCCCTAGGTATTTAAATTGAGATGCCTGTTTTAAAGGTAATGCTTTTTTGTCACCCCTCATAAAAAAACCCCTTAATCTTACCCCAACGCACCCCACATATTTTTGGACCATCTTGTACAGTTTTTTTTTTCATCTATGTTGAAAGTTCTAGGTCCTCGCTTTCAGTAGGGACGGCCTACAACTCTTATTACTTTGTTTCTATTTTACATTTACATAAATATTAATTAAATATATATTTATAAGTACGTTCTATTTATGTATTATGAATTTTTTTAAGTGTTTATTATTTTTGTGATAAAATTTTCGAACGATGTTTTTGTTGTTTCTTTTTCTATTATTTTAGATACATCATACGGGTCAATTTTATGCAGTTCGCAGAGAAACTCGTGGTCACTGCGGAAGTATGAATATTTGGGACAATGTTTGAACTTTGAGTAGATGGTCGATAGTTTGTGTATTTTGTACTAAGACAGTTCGGTGTGAGAAGCGGTCTCGTTATTAGGCCGAGCTGTCAGCCCCGCGTTATTGGACAGTGGCAGATGGATAGCCTATTACTGTGTCAGGTTATCGAAAAGAGTGCCCTTTACTCTTACATCTTATACCTTTAAACAAGCTATTCTTGTATACATGTATATATATTTATTTATACATTAGGTATACAAAAATTGGAAATTGGTTAATAAAATGCAAAATGTGTCCTAGACTAGTTCTAAATATTTAGGTCTCAACAACCGCGTAGGTAATGTGACGCCGCCGCAATATGTCAAGAGCACACTCGCTAGCAGCCTAATGGGAGCCTCGCTTTAGATAAACATTTCCGTTCTAAAACTTCCTATATTTTGTGACAAATCTTGTACAACCTAGAAATATGAGTGGAAGAAAAAGGTGAAAATGTTGGTTCGTTTTACAAAAACCTAAATTTTTTAATAGGTTATAATTTCAGACGTATGAATAACAATGCTGCCGTTACCAGTGCCGAACAATCGGCCGCGGAGAGCTGCAGCCCGCAGTCTGCGTCAGCCTGCCAACGTGTGCTGCCATTATGAAGAAAATTTTGACTAAAATACCTATTAGAGTTTTGAATGATTCACGGTTAGTTTCACGGTTAAAATACCTACGTGAGTGACCCCATTTAATATGTATATGTACTTAATAAAATAGTTTGATGTGTTCCGTGGTTGCATAAATCACGCGCTGAATAAGATAAGCAAAAGGAATAAAAATCCAGACTTAGCTACCTAAGCAGCAATTACAGTTTGACTAACATCTTTCTTAATAAATTAAGACCCTTGGTCCTTGGAATGTAATTAATTAATAAGGCGGAATGACTTAAATTTGTGATAAATGCTCAGTGATTACAGTTTTTACTGTGTACTTAGATAAACATCGCCCATTTTGCTTTGGGTTCCGTGGTACTGAGAACCTTATGAATGACATCTAAGGCTCATCTAATAAATAATTATATATGTAATAGTATCCGTTTTTGGTATTTTTTTGCAAAAAGTTATGGCATTACCACACGTAGTCAGAAACTGTCTCTAAAGTTTAGTGACAATGCTTGTAAGTATTGACCATTGTTAGTATCCATGCCCGAAAAGTCGTTTGACAAGCAAGAGCAAAAATTTTGAAATGAAAATGCTTTTAGCAGCATCTGGAGCCCTAATTAGATTTAACTTGTTACGATTTTGATCTTATTTTGATACGACCTTGAAGATAGCACACGATGAGATGCAGCATGCGGCTCTTTGAAGGTACAATTGCGGCTCTTTACGCTACACAAAAATTAAAAAAAGCGGCCAAGTGTGACTCGGACTCGCGCTCCGTACCATTACACAAATAACGGCAAAAAAATCACGTTCGTTGTATCCCATAGCCCTACATATTTATATTATTCGGTTTTTAGAATTTGTTGTTATAGCGGCAGAACAGAAATACATCATCAGTGAAAATTGCAACTGTCTAGCTATCACGGTTTATGAGATACAGCCTGGTGACAGACGGACAGATAGACAGCGGAGTCTTAGTAATAGGGTCCCGTTTTTACCCTTAGGGTACGGAACCCTAAAAATTAACAGCTGAGAATTCCTAAACCACCGAAGCAACACTTATATTATGGCTCGAGCTACATATCTGATTTTTGATGGGCTTGGCTCTTTTTCTAAAAAGTTTACCCACCCCTGGCCAAGACGATCGTCAAACCTGAGGGCCTACCGCGAAGCACTTCGACGTGTTGCCTCTCTGTCGCACTTGTAAATTCGTATGTAAGTGTGACAGGGAGGCAACACGTCGAACGTGGTTCGCGGTAGGCCCTCTGGGTCGAAACGTTGGTAAATAAAGGTAAGAAAATAAATTCGCGATAGACCCGATTTTAATTGTGATTTAATACGATCGTCAAGGTCGTATTATAACCAGTTGAAATCTATAACAAATTCTTAAGTTAAAATCGACCTCCAGACCTAAAATATCAAAATGCTACACGTATTAGCTAGCGCAATCGATATCGATAAGGTGTTTGTTTTATTCTTAAGAACTTTCATCTACAACCCAATACTCAAGTTCAACGCGTACTTGACCGCTCTTTGTTTATTTTGTTAAAGTAGCCTTTTAAAAAAGTGTAAAAAGAAAACTTTGCTGAAAGCTTTTTTCTTGTTACACAACACAATTTTAAAACAAACTTTACGCTGCTTGAATAATTAAAATGCATTAGCACGGGAATTCATTATGCATGTCTAATTAACTGCAATCAAAATTGTGTCATTCGGTTGTTAGGTTGTTGTGGGTTCATTGGTTTTTGAAAAGTAAAGCTTGAAGAAAATATAAAGTTTAAATTAGCAGAGGAAGACACGAGTGAAGTAATAAATTCGTTTTCGTATTACTGTTGTGATTAAATGAATAATAAATAAAATAATTTTATTTTGAAATAAAACTATGAAAACGGATTATATCGCGTATATTGAATTTATAATACGCGATATAATCCGTTTTCATAGTTTTATTTCATGAGTAACTATCGCGGTAACCGAAGACAATATTAATAAATACAAATAAATCAGTCTCCTATCGTCCTCCGTACGAGTCCGTGCTAGCTTCCGAACCATTTGTCAAAACTGCCAGCCATTCAAATTGCCATATTTAGTTAGGCCGGTTTCTATTTATAAAATCAATCGATATAGGTATCATTTATATCAAGGTGAGAGCTTGCTAATGGAAATTTATATAACAGATAGATCTGGAATAAACTTGGCAGAAAAAGATCCAATTATTTAAAAGTCGGTATTTATATTTTAGTCATGTATTTAGAGCGCAAAAATAGATTCTTAAATATATTTTAAGGAGGAATATATAATATTTATTATATGCTGGACTATCGAGCAATCACTTATTTGCGGCGTTTGCGGTGGAGACTCTGGGACCTTGGGATCAGGAGGCACTAAGCTTATTTAAAGATTTGAAGAAGATGCTCCTAGACACCACCAGAGATCCTGGGGCTGGCTCATTCCTTGGCCAAAGGATCGGAATTGCCATTCAGCGGGGGAATGTAGCCAGCATTATGGGCACCTTTCCGCAGGGTGCAGATCTGGGGGACTTTTGTAGTTAGTTTTAATTTAGTTGTAGTTTGTTTTATAATTAAGGTTTTAGTTTTATGTTAATTTTAAGATTATTAGTTATTGTATTTTAAATGTAATTTGCCCATGAATTATTATTACCAATACAAATATAATATACATATAATTTAAATATAAAAGTCGCTGATAAAATGATTGTAAAGATTTCTCTTTGTATTCAACGTCCAGAAGTATATTTAAGGATGACTCACACTAGACCGGGGTGGGGCCGGACCGGAGCTTCCCACGCTTCGTTTTTTATGGAAAACACCACGTAATCACCGATCAGCCGTCATAGAAAATGATATGTCGGACGCCTCGGCCCGGGCCCGGCCTGGTCTAGCGTGAGTCATCCTTTATAGGACATAATTTATGGAGGCCGCTCGTGACTCCATAAGTGATAAAAGCAGAGACTAGTACTATGTCCCATTGTATGTATGTATGTACGTATGTATGTGTGTAAATACTTTATTGTACATAGAAATAAAAACACGAGAAACACAGTTACAGATTAAATTAAATACAATAACAAAGGCGAACTTATCCCTGTATGGGATCTCTTCCAGTTAACCCATCCCCATTGTCATTCGAAATGCTCTCCAAAATATAGTTTAATTGGACAAAATAAAGATTCAACTATAATGATAGGGTTTTGAATGATTCACGGTTAGTTTCACTAGACATATATTGACTGGGATATAGACCGTGATTATCTTTTGTATTGTTTTTGAGCTCCCGATATTTCGACGCAGTTACAACAGGTAAACAATACCGTTAACAAGATGCATGTAACTGCGTCGAAATATCGGGAGCTCAAAACAATGCAAAACGTAATCACGGTCTATATCCCGAGCTATGTCGGTGACCCTAGTTCTACTGCGGATATCATCATTTCTGACTCTATCACGCAGAGAAACCCCGAGCATAGCTCTCTCCATTGCCCTTTGCGTGACCTTGAGCCTTCTTATGAGGCCCATTGTTAGCGCCCACGTCTCAGATCCGTATGTCATCACTGGCAACACACACTGGTCAAAAACTTTTGACTTAAGACACTGCGGCAATTTGGACGAAAAGATACTGTGGAGCTTCCCGAACGCTGCCCAACCGAGTCGGATTCGACGAGTGACCTCTTTCTCGAAGTTGGACCTACCTAACTGGACTGTTTGTCCTAGGTATACATAATCGTCAACAACTTCGAGCGCAGAGCCTCCGATTAATACGGGAGTTGGCACAACATGGACGTTAGACATGATCTTCGTCTTGTCCATGTTCATTTTCAGACCAACTCGTTCAGATACTCTGCTGAGATCAGCGAGCATCGCACTGAGATCCTCCATGGTCTCAGCCATGACTACGATATCATCGGCAAACCGAAGGTGAGTGATGTACTCGCCATTTACATTGATACCTCGTCCTTTCCAGTCCAGAACCTTGAAGGCATCCTCCAATGCAGCGGTGAACAGCTTTGGGGAGATTACATCTCCTTGTCTGACTCCCCGCTGCAATGGATTAGGCTTCGAGCTCTGGCCCTGTAGTCGGACGGACATGGTGGCGTTTTCGTACAAACACTTCAGCACTTCGATATACCGGTAGTCAATGTGGCACCTTTGGAGAGACTGCAGCACAGCCCAAGTCTCGATCGAATCGAAGGCTTTCTCGTAGTCCACAAATGCAAGGCAAAGGGGGAGGTTATACTCCTCAGTCTTCTGTATAACCTGCCGCAACGCATGTATGTGGTCTACGGTACTATAGCCTTTACGGAAACCTGCTTGTTCGGAAGGCTGGAAGTCGTCAAACCTGCGTGCGAGACGGTTCGTGATGACTCTCGAAAACAGCTTGTAAACATGGCCCAGAAGTGAGATGTGTCTATAATTCTTCAGCAAGGTGTTATCACCTTTTTTGAAGAAGAGCACCACCACACTTCTGTTCCACGCTTGCGGCGTTTTTCCTTCGCGCATGACGGAACTAAACAGCGTCTGAAGGGCCTTAAGGACTGGTTTACCACCCGCCTTCAGGAGTTCGGCCGTAATTCCGTCATCACCTGGGGCTTTGCCATTCTTAAGCTGTTTGAGAGCCATACTAATCTCGTACAGGCTGACGTCCGGGATATCTTCGGTATAGTGTCGAGTTAGTCTAGCTCTAGGGTCTCAGCTAGATCCATGACGGGTGCTCGGGTTGTTGTGTATAACTGTCCATAGAACTTCTCGACTTCTCCCAAGAGCTCAGGTTTGGATGAGATGATCCTGCCGTCGTCGGTCTTCAGTTTTGTCAGTTGGCTTTGGCCAATAGACAGATCTCTAGCAAACACCTTCGAGCCTCTGTTGCGCTTGATAGCCTCTTCAATACTGTTAGTATTGAATCGGCGTATATCTCGCTTCAGAGACTTCGAGATCCGTCTGTTGAGCTGCCTATAACGACAAACGTCACCTGACGACTGCAGAATCATCTCACGCCTCAAATCATCTCACGCCTCATGATGAAAATATTTATAACGACTAAACTGCCTCGAACCCGCCACCAACAAGCCGCTTCCATACAATCGAAGTTACAATTACATGAAACTTAGCAGCTTAGCGCGAGTAGACAGTTTGTATGTAAACTTGAATGTTCATTTTAAATTTAAATATAAATTCCGAATATCGTTTAAAATTTTTAACCGACTTCAAGATTTCAAAAGGAGGAGGTTATCAATTCGGTTGTATGTTTTTTTTTTAAATGTTTGTTACTCCATAACTCCGTCATTTCTGGACCGATTTTGAAAATTCTTTTTTTGATTGTAAGTATATACATACAGATTGGTCCCGTTTTGATCAAAACGCAGTTCTGATGATGGGATTCATGAGGAATCGAGGGAACTCCTCAAATATTAAAAGCATACATATAGTGATTTTAGTATTTTCATCAACAAATCAAGCATTTACATATAAAAAGGTGACATTTGATGAAGTGGAACTGCTGATGATGATCAGAACGGAACTCTTCAATGACGCATAGTTCACGTTTGGCGATTTGTCCTCTTCGTTATGATTGGTAAGCAAGTTAGGTTTTCAAGACACATTTTTGTCAAGCTCGAGTTCTGATGATGGGATCCATGAGGAATCGAGGGAACTCCTCAAATGTGAAAGGCATACATATAGTGATTTTTGTATTTTCATCAACAAATCCAGCATTTCCATTTAAAAAAGTGACATTTGATGAAGTGCAGCTACTGATGATGATCAGAAATATCAGAATGGAACTCTTTAACGACGCATAGTTCACGTTTGGCGATTTGTCCTCTTCGTTATGATTGGTAAGCAAGTTAGGTTTTCAAGACACATTTTTGTCAAGCTCGAGTTCTGATGATGGGATCCATGAGGAATCGAGGGAACTCCTCAAATGAGAAAGGCATACATATAGTGATTTTTGTATTTTCATCAACAAATCCAGCTTTTACATAAAAAAGTGACATTTGATGAAGTGGAACTGCTGATGATGATCAGAACGGAACTCTTCAATGACACATAGTTCACGTTTGGCGATTTATTCTCTTCGCTATGGACCCAACCCCAAACTTGGACCTGGACTTTTTTTTGAACTGCGATCCTCACAGAACCGAACTGCTATCAGAAAAGTGGGTTAGGTTAGGTTAGAACTGTGACTTGTGTTTTTCTTAAAAATTATTAAATCTAAATTTAATTTAGAGTGTATGGCGGCGGCTAGGTTCGTAAGACTTAAAGAAAAATATCAACTTTCTTTTCTTTTTAATGATATAGGAGGCAAACGAGCTGACGGATCACCTGATGGTAAGCGATCACCGCCGCCCATGGACACCCGCAACACCAGAGGGGTTGTGAGCGCGTTGCCGGCCTTTAAGATGGGTGTACGCTCTTTTCTCACTAATAGTGTGAAAGATAGCTAGGTACTTGCAACTACTGAAGTACTTATCTACATAGAATATAGTATACCTATAGTTGTACACATAAATGTTTATTCCTACTAAACAATGATAATACGAACATCTATCTTATGAGGATTTCAGTAATAGTATAGTATAAATATACCATCGAATAATAAATCTATGAAACACTTCCAACTCAGCACCAATCTGAAATACCGCTAAGAGCGTTGCCTTAAAACAGCCCATATCCGCACTAAATATTTAATACAAGACTTATCTGTATTTGCTTATAAACAAGGCATATTTTAAATTGAAATGCAGATGGAAATACGTCGTTTTGAAAAGGGAGTTGTATGTTTGCTGCTGTCTAAACAATTTATGGAACGAACTTTGGTTTGTTTCTATAGAAGTTGGTGAGAACTATTAGTGTGCAGATATCGGGATGCAACAATTGTGCATTTCTGTAATTTACGTCTGTCTGTACTGCACATAAATTTATGAAGACAAGTAGGTACTGAGAGAAAACCAAACTGTGAAATGTTAGAGAAATTCAAGAAAGGGTATACCTGTCGGGGTGGTTTTTATATTTTTTTTAATATACCTAGATACAATATAAAAAAGGACAGAACAAATTAAATTACTTTCTATGAAAATATTTTAATTTGTGTTTTTTTCAAGTAGACATACTACTATTTAAACTATAAACCGAAATAAATGTCATATACGAAGGAAAAAATTACCAAAGCCTACAGTGTCCAGAGCTGGAATCGAACCAGCGTCCCCCGTTTACCGGACAGGTGCCCGAACCACTCGGCTATCCGGTCATGGTGGCATGGGTCGAAACTTCCAAGTATATGACAATTTCCTGAAGGCTTGTGACGCCCCCTGGCCATTTCTAAGGTAGAACAGTATGGTTCGACCTTCTAACCGAATCACACTCGGGTGATTACGGGCTGGCGATTTTTTTCCTTCGTATATGATGTTTATTTCGGTTTAAGGGTTAACACTTTCCATTTTCACAGAAATCACGAGTTGTCATTAAATCTAGATGCATGCCCACCCTCATGGAATAACGTGAACTCTTAAATTTACATAAATAAATTACTTTCAGAATAAAAAAATGGCGATGGATATCTTATGGATTTTACACCAATGTTTGCTAATAATTATTATGATATCCCTAAGATATGGGAAATATATCGAGTACATGCTTTAATATCTAATCAACCTAAATTAGACCTATCAACATTAACTGAACACCAACGCAAAATTCTTCTGATAAGACAGGAGGTAAATTCCCGTCAGATATCGGCGCCCTTTAAGTATCTTACCATCTCAAGTGTTCCTTGCAATTAACTTAGATTAGATCCCACAATTTAATGCGCATAGCTGAGTCAAGTTTTTGGCCAAACTAGAGAATCTTGACTTCGAAGTAATCTTAGATATAGTTCTGCGCATGGCCGTTGTATCTCAGCGCGTGGCGCGCGCTCAGACATAATGGCCACGCGCTTAGAACAATAGCCACGCGCTCGCACAAAAGAAACAATGGCTTTTGTTTAACAGATTAGGATCTGGAGTAAAAATCAATTGAGAAGATTCAAACTATAACTACTTCTTAGAATCACAGATGATGTAAGTAAGCTGCGGAAAGTATCCAAAAGTTTGGAAATGATCAAAAAAGTATTAAAGAAAGTTTCCATTTTATAAATAAAAAAATAAAAGACGCTTCGACGAGGAAAATCATCTTCCTCGCGTTGTCCCGGCATTTTGCCAAGGCTCATGGGAGCCTGGGGTCCGCTTGGCAACTAATCCCAGGAATTGACGTGGGCGCTAGATTTTACGAAAGCGACTGCCATCTGACCTTCCAACCCAAAGGGGAAACTAGTCCTTTTTGGGATTAGTCCGGTTTCCTCACGATGCGGTTCCTCAAAGACGCTTCGTATTTTTTATTAATGTCCATCGTAGTCCATAGAGCTGTGTATGTGTTATTGGCGAGTGTCATCAGTTTTTATCGACTTTTCTTGTTATTTGTAGTTTCTCCCAGAAGGTACCTATACCGTTGATTGCCATGAACTTCTGATTACCACTGGCCAACGCCAGCATTGCAGCTGCTGCTGCGATAAAGTAAAGGATGACTCCCGCTAGACCAGTCCGGGTCCGGGCTGAGGCACCCGACACTTCGTCATTTTCTATGATGGGTGATCTGTGGTACTTTTTTCCACACCAGTACTTCTCTTAGTACTTCTTTCTATGCCAATATGTTGGTTAGAAAAAAAACTATATTTAATTTTACTTAAACTGGATTCTATATGACTCGTTAATGTTCGAAAGCAATTAGAATGATCTTTGAATCAAGTCGCAGTGGCACTTATCAGGACCTTATCATTATCTTATCTTTGTGTGGGGGCTGAGTGTCGACTAGCGAGATTCGCAAGAAATTTAGTCCTACGCAATGATATTATAACTAGACATGGCATTCCCAAACATAATAAGTAAAAAAATGCTTCCTACGTCACGGCAGCACACACTTACAATATGTTTTTTGTTTACGTCCACCTACATACACAAAAGGCGTAAAAGAATACCTAAATAATATAATAGTTTTAACATTATTGGTCTTGCGACTATTTTCTAATTAATTAGCCGGAGTAAAGTTAGAGCTTCCTGATGACTTCGAATTTATAACCATAAAGAAACGCTCACTCCACTTTTAAATTTATTCTAAGCTAAATATCATCGTTGGCAGACGTTTCAGCCTGATACAAAATTAATTCATAAAGAAACAATTATGTGTTTACTAAATAACCTGGCACATTCGTTGTAAATCTTCCTAAAGCCATAATGCATTGCAATACCCTCACAGGGTTGTGTTGAGACATGTAATGATTTATGCATAAGATCTTTTGTACACACACTAAGCAAGGAATTAATGATATGAAATGATATGAAATTTACAAAATTGAGCCAGGTATTAAAAGCCAAAAGGAAAGTAGAAAACCTAACAAAGCAGTGAAGCCATGAAAAATCCGCTTTTAATAAATGGTGAAATAAGAATTCGGCGTCCGATATCAGTGAACTAAATACAGCAGTTTTATTGATACTGCTTGCAAAGTGCACGATTTGACTTAAGAAAACTGGTATAATACAGGATGCCTTTAGCATTGGGCTATAAATTTAATGTAGGAGCTGGTAATTTTGTTTTAGGTACAAGTTTATTTTGAGGTCCATAATTTGATTTGTTCGCTATGTTAAGAAGCAGTCTGTAGATCAGATTGCGAGTTCCATAAGCAGAATCGAAGGTTTTGCTTATACTGGTTTCTCTTAAGTCAAACCCTCACTCGCTGACCTATAGAAATACAGGGGAGGAAACGAGTATGCTTCAATTGAGGACGTCTTACAATTCCAATGAATAGGTTTTTGGGAGAGGATCCGCTGACAGCAATGTTTCGGCCGAATGTGGTATTGATTTACTTGAATGACGCGAACGATGCTATTTTTACATTCTGAATGAATATTTTGATAACTTGTCATTTTGAATGTAATTATATTATCATTTTAATATTAAGTTAGTGTACCATTTTGCATGCCATATTGACCAGATCATAATTACATGCATGTAGAATTGTACACTTAATAGCTACAATATGTACCCAATGGCATGACCTACCCATGACAAGTTCAGGAAAAATAAATGAATTTAATTGAATATTTCAGTAGGTACAGAACAGATGTAGTGCATAATTGTTTTCCATCGTATTTTCTCGGAAACGTTCGTATTTGTCATGCTACTTCAGTCAACCTTACTTTTTGAACCGAGTCTGACTGAAATAGCAAGACACGTTGGTACGTTTTCGTTAAAATACGATGGAAATTAATTATGCACTACATCTGTAGTTGCTTTTCTAGCTGAGCTAGCCGGAGATCCTATTGTGTATCTATTGTATTCGAAACTGCAAACCGGAGGCATCAACGCCACAAAAAAGGGTCGGAACACTATAACAATGTTTATGTATTTTTATCTCTATGGCCCTAGGCAGTGAATCACGCAACGAGTGCGGCGCACAACGCAAGCGATTTACTTCAAGAGAGCCGGAGATATGTAGTCCGTGAAGCTAAGCCTTAAGTGAAACATGCTCCACCCACTGCCTCGTCTTAGTCAGTTAGTCAGCTATGGACTTAATAAAGGAAATCTAGTTACAGAACAATTAACCCAGGAATAGCCTCCAGTTAACCCGTTATGTACCAATTGGATTAACGCAACAATGCAGCTAAATCCCTAAAGCCCTTGTGTATGCAAGGCAGCTGTTCACCGCAGGAACCAATGCAAGTTTGATATATACATCGGTGACAACCATGGGTAAATGGGGATCAAATCTATACTGGTTGGAGTCTGAAACGATGGATAAGCAATGGAGTATAATATAATATATATATGCCCTAGGATCCAGTCGGATTACGTGAACGCATTTTTCAACCCGAGTGACAACAGTTAGCACTGTTCAGATTAAATATGGGCTAAATTATTATCTGGCCTGTATTAACTAGACTCTCATAACATTATTCGAGCTCGAGCAAAATTGACATCAATTCAATCCGTGTTATGCAATTTAAAAAAATATAAAAGGTGCCGACGAATTGATAACTTCCTCCTTTTTAGGGTTCCGTACCCAAAGGGTAAAAACGGGACCCTATTACTAAGACTCCGCTGTCCGTCTGTTCGTCTGTCTGTCCGTCTGTCACCAGGCTGTATCTCATGAACCGTAGTAGCTAGACAGTTGAAATTTTCACAGATGATGTATTTCTGTTGCCGCTATAACAACAAATACTAAAAAGTACGGAACCATCGGTGCGCGAGTCCGACTCGCACTTGGCCGGTTTTTTTAAACCAGTTAAACAGAACCAATTTCACAGTTTTAAACGCTACCATTTCATATTCGGATGAAAGAAGTTCTACCTACATAACAAAATGATACTTTCCAAGACCCGTGCCTGAACATTCTCAAGAATCAGCAAGGAACATGTGAACGGCATTGATTTTGAAGCCTTTTGCCAAGTCATGCTCATCCCTTCACTTTTTGTGTGCCCGAGATGAAGGGATGCTTTTAAAGTCGCTTCAACCCTTAGCTGAAATAGAATAGCGATGTTTTTCTCGCACTGCGGCAACTACATATATGTATATACGTTTCGAAAACCGCCTTAGAATATGATAACCAAATAAATTATTATTAAAATCCAGCGCCTTTACTCTAGAAGTATTGCAACTCAAGTAAAATATGTTACAAATTTGATACAGTTTAAGCTTTTCAACAAGCTTACTTAAGATAGATCGTAAAATTCCGTCGACAATTTTGATGCAAACCTCCATTACATACGCCCCGTTAAATCCATGTTTATGTTTATTCGAAAACGAGGCGTAAAATTCGAACAACATTCTAGTGAATACATGAGCTCAAACCCCTTACGACTAGAAGAAGGGATTAGGTACTTTATTGGAAATAATTCAAAGTCGATTTTCCATTGGCAAAAGAGTTTGGATAAGTCATTACGGAAGCAAATGAGAAAAAAGAGCGAGCGTGTTTTTGTATTGGGTTTATACAAAATGTCATCACACACACACACACAAAAACACACACACGACATTATTTTGAATGTTAGTATCACGTAATTATTATATTTTTGAATTGATATTTTATTGATTATGTTCATGAATACCTGTTTTGACAATCATAATAAGAATTCTTGTAGATTGACATGCCAATAATTTGTTATGTAAACTGTATTATGAAATAAATAAATTTAAATATAAATCTATTAATTTACATCTAAATTAATAAAGTATTTGTTCTAGGTAGATACCTATAATTTTGGCATGAGTTAATGACCTCTTGTGACATGGCAGTCCAGTTATCTATAGCCATATTGAAGAAACTTTATAACTAAACTAGTTTACAATAATAATAACACAAGGCATAAAGGAAAAAAGCCTTGTTCTTTAAACTGAATTATCGAGTTCTATGAATTAGAAAGGAAATAATTACTGAGCAATCATCAATTTCTAGGAACTAGAAGAAAATTGGTTGGTCGTATATTTTTCTGTTTAGATTTTGCGACTGCGAACTTCTGACGACTCATATTTCTATTGTAACTACCAAATATAGATATAACTCCGTAATAGATGGATACAGTCTAAGGAAAAAACGTGCCTCGAAAATCAAGAAAATTTGAGTCTCGTTCAGAGGGCGCTACTAGTTTTGGCCTACTGTCGTATAGATGGCGTTGACGGTTTCGTTTGTTATTTAACAATTTTAACGCATATCAGTGAAAGAACATGGGTCAAAATCATAAAAATAATGAATGCAAATTAAAAAAAAGTCATTTATCTATATTTAAATACATTTTATCGTATTTAAATCTTCATTTTTAGTTTTAATGCGTGTCGATAGATGGCAGTGAATTTACTGTGGTTACAAAATGTACTATGACAGTACTGCTCTATAATATCATATCCTCTTTGCTTTTAGTTACTTTGGTACTCAACACTCGTAATGTATCTATACTCTGATTTGTAATTAGATTCCAAAAAACTAACCTCACTTTTTCTCTTTTCCGTATGTTTTAAGAAACTAAACAAAACTAAAAGGATACATCTATATTTACTTTAAATGCTAGAGTATGCAAAAGGGAAATTTGAGTTTACTTCTTTACATATTTTCCATTATTACGAAAGAAAAAGGATCTGAGTGAGGTTAGTTTTTTGGAATCTAATTACAAATCAGAGTATATATTGAGAAGATCAGAAAACATAACCGTATAATAACCTTATACAAGTCCGCAGGGAAATATATTAGTTGAACGTGTATTCGATATTTCAAAGCGCATTGTTTGCGAAGTCTTCACAATGAATTATAAGCATCATCGATCATACCGGTCCGAATATACCTTTTACAAACTCAGTTTTTTGGATACTCTGGTAATACTACCTTAGTGGAGTCAGGCAAGACTACCTTTCATAGACTCCGCAACTCCGCATTATAAAGCCTGGCCTCCCTTGTATCTTATATCATTTTAGGAACTATAATCGCAAGCCATATAATTTAGTTTATCTTTATTAGTTTTATTTTGTATTTGATATTAAATAGGTATTAAGTAGTACGGACGCACGTTGATACGAACAAACAGTAGTTCTAGGATTCCTTTGACACTGTTCAGGCACGTAATTCAAGGATAAAAAATCTAACAATTAAAGTAATTAAAACCTATACTAAATGTAGGTACTTACGTCGTGTACTTTTTCTGCTTTATTCAATTCTTCTCTTCAACAGTAAAATTATCTGAAAATAGAAACATTATAATTATTCGATCATACTTCAGAAGATCACACTTTAGGGTCGGCAACGTGCATGTAATATTTCTGGTGTTGCAGGCGTCCATAGGCTAAGGCGACTGCTTACCATCAGGATGGCCGTATGCTTGTTTGCCACCCATGTGGTATTAAAAAAAAGATCAATAACTGCAATAATATGAACGGCCCTACGTATTAAAAAAAGATTAGGTATTTAATTTTTTGAAGGATACTCATCATGCAATGCAATACAATTGCAATAGCAAAAGCAAAACTTGTCAACAAATCAACTTGACTGTATCAGAAGTCAATTCATAAAACCATACAATAAAAAAAAAGTATTTAGGTTCTAGTCCTACTACGTAGGTATCTTTTTTATTACTTTCAACCTTTACTTCAATAGTCCCTCAATTTACATAAAGAAATCCACACTAAAATTACATGAAAGCAATATACCCCAAGGACAAAGTCGGTGAAATAATTTCAATATTTTGTTTCCTTCATTAAAGCTATTTTAAAAACGAAACACAGCTCCATTACTCGGCATAATTTACTTGTAATTGAATTTAGGTCCACTAATGTTTGTTTAAGCTATTTAAATCGCTTATTGGAATGCCAGGCAGGTTTGCTTTTCTTTAATGAGGTCACTTGTTATTGGTGCTGCGTACAAAACTTTGTAAACAGAGGACTTATATTGTAAAAGAAACCTAGTGACCAATTCAGATGTAATAACTTGTTATGGTTTTGAACTGGTTTTATTACGATCTTGTCAATCACCATAGTGATTGGCGCGCATCTCACGCAAGATATTCACTTAATATCGCATGAATCAATTAGCGTAAACGGTCTTCAAGGTCGTGTCAAAATAAGGTCAAAACCGCAACAAGATGACAATCTGAATTGGACTCCTAAGTTTGTATCCATGAATTGGTAAGAATAAAATGAGTTTACAAGCATGTGTTTCATATAATTATGGTATAAATCTTGATTGAACTTTTAATGACTTAAAGCTAGTTTTATTTACGCTGTTTTTGACAAGTGTGCCTCAATGGATTTTCTTAAATCCCGACGATTGTAATATATACTAATTCTGGCAATGGTAAAACAACGTTGTCAGTAGAAAAAGTCATTAAATTCAAAATTTGAAAATGAGATCGATCCCACGCGCCTACATCTTTCAAACTTTGCGTTTTTTTCTACTGTTAACTCTGGACCCGGTGGACCCGGGTATGTCCTTAAACTATGTCCAAAAGAGAGGTATGGGCACTGCGAATGACATCTCGCTTTGTGTGGTAGGGCACAGGACAGCGGATGTCATTCCAGATCTAGAGCAGAGCCCAACTGGGGAAGTACCTCCACCTTACAGAAAACCGCAGCCAAATAACAATAGACCCTACTCATAGTGTTGTGTCCCTGCCGGTGAGTAAGGTTGCCAGACCTCAACGAGGGAGAGGAGTGTTAGGGTCGGCAACGCGCATGTAACTCCTCTGGAGTTGCAGGCGTACATAGGCTACGGAGACTGCTTAACATCAGGCGGGCTGTATGCTTGTTTTCCACCGACGTAGTATAAAAAAAATGTAATAGGTATAATTATATTTTTCCTTATTCCAATATTAAAATAAGTATACCTACCTATTCGTACATCTCATATCTAGATATTATTTAGATGTATATTCATCGGGAAAATGATAGTTCTTAATGTCGCCTTGACTCATTTTCATAATATGATGATTCTATCATCATCATCATATTTACTAAATATAGGTGTTGATGACATTACCGCCATTTCACAAATTCGAAGGGTTTTTAAATGACTTAAATACGTGTCAGGAGGTGCTTGTCGACTGCCATCTTGGTGATATAGAATCGTGATTAATTTTTCGTTTTTGCTCATTAACGTTGTTTAAAGTGTAATACTGATAGCCTATTATGCAGTAAAATAATGAGAAAATATGCGGATAATGAAGAATTAATCTAGATACGAGTTTATCCACCGTTCTGGCGTTTATCTAATTTATCCGTTTATCCAACGCCAAGTAGCTCCACGTGGCCCTTGTATAGTCCTGCTATCGCTTTACAAGAGCTTATAATATAACTCCCGAACAACGTTGCGCTCTATGAGCATTTGCACAATTCCTATTACCAAATCAAAATACGTCGTCATTAGAAAAACCTTCCTGAACCTACAAGACAGAAAAGCAACATTTTAATTTAAAAAAAATTACATGTCAGCTCGCTTCTCAAATGCCAATGATTTTGTTTTTACTGCTGCTATTGTTTCCGAGTTTAACGGTTTTGATTGAAACGTTACTACGCAATCAAAATATGCCCAATGTTTTCGATGGGTTTACTTCAAAGTTTAGGCTCGAAGTTCGAGTACTGTTACAAAATAAACAATGGTGGTTATAAATAAAGGTGGTTAAAATTACACAATTGAAGGGAGAGTTGAGGCAAGGAGACGGACGGGGAGACCAAGGAGAACATACATAGATCAAGTAAAGGAAAAACTCAACGTCCTGTCGTATCAGGCTGTCTAGGAGAAGGCAGAGGACGGACACATATGGAAATCGCTCCACCGACAAGAGTAACTCTTAAATATATGATGATGGTTAAAATTACACGAGAGATAATGTTGAACAATACTGGTAGGGCTAATATGGTCTTTATCGTCTGTCACCATGCTTGTCACGTTCTAACAAATATGTAAGTGCGATATAATCCGTTAACATAGTTTTGTGTCATGACACATACTGAACTAACTTTTCCTGAACTATCTATCATCCTATCACGTCACAACATTTGCTGTACGCTGTTGCATTCATCCAGGCAAATAGACAAAATCAACAACGAAAGTGACCGCGCAGTAAGCACACAACGCTTTTTTGAGCTAAAACCCGGAGGTATTTGCGAGTATTTTTTGTTCACAAAAACATGATGGATGTCTGGGTAGAGCCCGTGCGTGTAGGATATATGGGTTTGTCTGAAAATACCAGTTCCTAATAGAAAACGATAAACATAGGGGTCATTTTATACAAACAAATACCTAAGTATGATGAATTAATGTGGATATTATACATCATTTGGCTGTTTATGTGTCATACATTTTTGACTGATCAGATGTCGATGTTTCATATGGAAGAAGCATTATTTACGCGATTTCGGGGTTAGTCCTACAGTAAAAGTTACTCGTATCGACACATACATACATATACATTTACTGTGCGACATTTTACTAAGGGTTGAAAAAACACCCCTTAACGCGTAGTCAAATTCGCTGGTCTATAATGTTCTATGGAATGACGCAAATTTAGGACGGTAATAAAATTACATTTGTAGATGGAGCTCTTGTTGGCGCCCTAAGCTTGTCTAATTTTCCCCGCTATTTATTGCACGATACACAGAACCCAGCGGTTAATACAAACTTGCCGCTTTTTTGCCGCTCCACATTGAGATTGGATTATCTGTGTTTGGCGGGAGGGTTGAGTTTTTGTAGCTCCAATGAAATTGGACCTACGGTAAGTTCGTTTTTATAAAACCTTTTTCAATAAATGTTTTTCTATTTATGCGAAGATATTGAGTTAATTTTGTAATGTACCTACATATACATATACAACAGGTATATATATTTCTAAAACGAGACGTCAAACCTTTCTTGATCAAGACGATTCAAGTGATCTGATCCACATGGAAAAATATCTCTCAAGTTTTCCCTTTTCCTACGATAGAATATTTAGCCCTCTATTTTGTCCGCGTTTTCGACAATCATTATCAAAGTTGTCAGAATCAGATGGTAGTCTACTGCATAGATTAGTATATGTTATTACTGTAATAGATAAGAAACTCTCGGACATTTCACGTTCACGTCTCTACTAGTGCTGCCCCTAGCGGTCCTGCTCTCAACTAATGAGACTGTATATGCAGTAAACACGCACACATGTACACACACACACACACACACACACACACACACACACACACACACACACACACACACACACACACACACACACACACACACACACACACACACACACACACACACACACGTACTTATGGGTTCTTTACCTACATGTAACAACTTTAATATTGGAAACTGATTTATGTAGTAATCTTTGTCGTACCAATTTCCATTTGCTTAGAAAACTACATAAATCAGTTTTTCAGAATAAATAAATGAAAACTTATGTTGAATCAAGTACAATATATTATTTATAAGTACCTACTTATTTACATACGTTCCATTCCAAGTAACTAAGACACATGTAAATACAGCGACGCTTTAAGCGCACTTCCGTGAAAATAACTTAACAGCAAGTATGTAACAATTTATTTCCTGACTATGTTTTAAACAATAATTAGAGGCAACCTAATTCATTTCTTCTTCTTGATCCCAAAATAACTTGGAAAGCTTCAATAGTTTGATCCAACTTTTTTTGATTTAATTTAGATCCATTTTTGTCGCATATTTCATAGTTTTGAGAACATTCAAGCTTTTTATCCACAATTTGTGGTGCGGTGATCTGGGTGTTACAGCGCATTAGATTAGGTAGATTTTCCTTTTTTAGGTTCACTGAAATTGCCATTGACAACATCGAAAAACTTATCGAAGAAAAGCACGATACCTGCCGTGTCGCAACTTTATTCTGAAAGCTTTTTAATACCTGAAAATATATTAACAGTTAAGATGTTATCAAAACTATAAAAAGGTTATTTTACAGCGAAACAGGACAAGTGTTGAGCATGCATTTTAAGGGTGTGCTATTGTCACATTTAATGTTAGGTAACAAGAAATCAGTGAATCGGGATATTATTCATGTAAAATGTCGACAAAGGTAACGTATTGTGGTTGGATTTTATCAGTAGATGTATGTCTTTCTAATTTTGGCAGGTTGTAGTTGATTTATCAGATTAAGACCTAGGCACGGAAAATAGTATCTTAATTATGATAATCAGAGCAACGTGTCTGACGGGCCTTACGGGCACTAAGAATGGTGCTAGTTCAACGGCTGTTATTTGAAATGTTACAATTTTCCATGTTCCATCGCCAACATTTCATAAATATGCTTTACCCGAAGCCTCTATCAAAGCTTTTGATAAAGATGAAATAATAAATAAATGTTCAGGAGGTATATATATATTATAAACTCGAAAATTTACTTACCTTGCCCTTATACCGATGTACATACAAGAAGGTACACAGATTCGGCGCGGCCCGGCCGGCATTGCTTTTCATCTTGCCTGCGTTGGTTTGGTTGAATGAGTAAGAGCACAACTCAACACAACTTACAAGGTTGGTTGTGATATAAAGAAACGCTGTTTGTTAATATCTTAACATAAATCTGACCAAAAATATGTTTAAACGGAATTTATATTAAAAAACAACTTAGAAATAATTTCAAAATTTCCCGTCAAACCAAACGTCATTTGGTTTTTTTATTCGTCTAAATACGTCAGTCTGTCATTGTACGGTGTTTGCACTACATATTAAAAAAACTACTTTTACGTTTCAAATTTATTTTGTTTCCTAGTTCATTTGCAACGTAAGGTTAGTAACACTATCAAAACATTTTTTATTAAAATATATTCTTCTAGATTTAATTAAATACGATTAAGTTACCTGCTTAAATATTTGTTTTGGTATATTTTGTTTTCTACTATCTACACACAAGAATGATATCTAGCCACACTCAGCCCTCCTTATGCTAAAGGCGGTATCTCAAAAACGAATGAACTGGAAATGGAACGTTATGATTCAAATTTAAGGTACTTATTTGCATGCAATCTTCAATTGAGATACCGCTTTTTAGCTCAGCAGGGCACCACGGCTGAGGAATATATGTCCAGCATAACCCAGAGATGGCATTATTATCAGCATTACATTACTCCTCTTCAGAGATACTATACCATGGTCTACTGGCTTTTTGCACCTTCTGCGGTGCGCGACACGTAGTTATGAATGCGAGGTTGCATATATTTCCACAGGTCTGGCTATTAGTTTATAGGCCTATAGGGGCTTGCAAGTCAAACCAAGGACTTTAAATGCTTTATGGCAGGTCAGTTTTTCTTACATCTTATTTTGATTCACTTTAAGACCATTTTTTATGATATAGGAGGAGAATGAGCAGACGAATTGCTTGATGGTAAGCAATTACCCGGCTTCCCGTCACCCATGGACATCTTCCACGCTAGATGGGTTACAAGGGCCTTTACGATGATAGTACGCTCTTTTCTTTAAGGTTTGAAGGTGGTATAGGTCCGGAATTACCACAGTTAATTCCACAGTTGGCACAGTTTAGCGCGAGAAATGAGAAAGTATTTTTCAAACACTTAAAAAAGGTATTTTTCAAGCACACTGTTAATAGGGAATATTACGCGAAACTGCGTAGGTGGCGCTACTACCACAATCGGAGGTTCTATCGCGAACCAAGAAAATAGAAATTTCGTTATCTAACATCTCTGACACTTGCATATTCGAGCGATAAAGATGCAGATAGTGAAATTTCGGATTCGCGTTTCCCGGTACTAGGTCCTCTGCATGTCATATTTTATTATTTCTGAAAACTTGTCAAAAACCTGTTAAAGGTACAGTATGTATAAGTTACTCTATGGTTTACTAAAAAGGGTGCTGCACTCTGGTGGCAGAACATTGCAGTAATATCCCCTATTGCAACACATTTTCTAACATGAAGACACCAATCTTAGAACCATGAGCTGTAACGAGCGATGTAGGTCGTAATACATCTCGAGTAGCATTCCCAACGCCCATGATGCGTGTCTTGGGTGAAAATAAAAATTATCTACCTATGTATAGGTCTCACAAATCAGAACTGGTTCCCTAGAGATGTTTTACTCGAAATAGCATACTTAGGGTTCCATTATGATAGCTTAGCGAGAACGAGTGTCGTAAAAGACCGACCGAACGCTTTTACTTGCATTATGCTATTATGAAAGTTGTTGGTGTAGTGTATAATAATGAACACCGCTCGGGAAAGAAATGCAAAACATAAACGTGAACTTCACTTGCAAAACGTAGGTATTGTACCGTGACTATCGTGAGTAAATTACGTCGCTTTGTTAAGAGTCCCCGGCGAACTCAGCCGAATTGCACCTTCCATACAAACGCAGTTCTGCTCTCATTTTAAAACTACGTGTTGGATTGTAATGAAACTTTGCACATACAATGATAGGTCTGAAATTAGTTTATATAACTGCAGTTTATAAAACAAACGAAATAGAGCAAAAACAAGTTTTGTATGAAAAATTTAAATTCGCTGTATTTTTTAACTATGGTATCTGAAGCTACATAAACTAATTACAGACCATATACCTTATCCTATTGTAAGTACAAAGTTTCAGAGCAATCTAGCTAGTCGTTTTAAAATGAGAGCGGAACCACGTTTGTATGGAGAACCGAGCTTGCCGGAGCTGCTGAAGTTGAAGTCTTGTTGATAAGATTGGATCATTGTTGCGGATCGAAGGTGTGGAGGGAGCTCTTAGCTATCTGTAGTAGTACAACATGTAGATAGCAACAATAATCATAGTCGTGTTAGGCTTCCTTTCCACTAAGGCGGAGATGAGAAGAGACGTGCATTGGTTGTTTTCTCCGCTCCGCTGAATTACAATCAATGCTATTGGTTGATTCCCGCATGTCTATTCTCTCATATTCGCCTCAGTGGACAGGGACCCACTGACTATCAGTCAGCCGGATGATATCAGCCTGTCACTTAGAACAAAAATTTGACAGTTCCGAACAACTCCGGCGGACTGATAGTCAGTGGGCCGCTTTACGCTGGTGCCCTACATAGACTCGCCGGAGCTCGCGACCAATCAGAATACGACCAGGTGTCGGCAGCTGATTGATGAGCTACGTGACAGTTACCTACCGGATGTCAAAGGTGTGGCGGTGTAGCAATTTTGCGAATATGGCTGCAATTTTACAAATCCACGGCTGTAGGCGGACATATACATATCAGGCATTTCTTGCAGGTGATGTCAAACTTGTTGAACATTCGAGGATGAAATTGGGAGTAGTTTGAACATTTTATTGTAACTAATGTGAGAGCACCTCTGTAACAGTACCTAAGTAAATAGAAATCATTGTAGGTACCTATCTAAGACGGGCGGAATTAGGGAATAAAATTAATAAAACTCGAGTTGGAATGGAACCCTCTGCCTTTCTGGCATTGGGTTTATACTGACGCGTGCACAATGTGCTATTAAAAAAAAAGATGTTCCTTCGTCCTGAAATGTAAAATATCGTATACTTTTCTCAGCTTCTCTTCAGTGTTATTTTTTGTTAAAATTTTAATCACATGTTTTCTGTCCATCGTAGTCCAATCCACCATTTTGACATTCTTCATTGCGAACTATCTGAGCCATTATTGAAGTCTTTTGAAAGAAAACTCCAAAGACTGCTCTTTGACAGCTGACCTGGAATGACGTATGATGCTTCGATTGAAAAACATACTTCAAACATTACTTTTTACAACCAACCGATTTACAACCCTGTTACAAATAAGATAAAGTTTAAACTGATTTGAATACTAATCAATAAAATAGCCAGAATTAAAGTTAATTGACAAAAATATGCTTTTGGAATATTAAAACGCTGACAAGCGATGCATATTTTTATAGGTTAGGTCATGCCGCTATTTTCCATATTTATTTGTTCTAGTAAATGCGTTTAATTCACACAGTACCTGGTGTTTAGAGCTACGTACGTGGATATTTGTGAGGGTATGTATGACTATACCTTATTAATATTACATTTACACTTATACTTATCATTTGATATTTTTTGTATAGGTACATATGTACTTATCACATAGATTAAAATGTTCCGTACCTTGAATAGTTTACGACATTTTTTAGTAATAAAAGAAGTGTCAGACTCTATGGACGTCTACGAGAAGACATTAATCGTAAAATGGGCATACTCCACACCCAATACCAACAAGACCAAAAAAGGTAGGTATATGTATATACGATATGAATTGACTTAATTAGTTCCATCTACATAAAAAAAGTTTAGTCACTTTACACAAAGCTTTTTTCAAATACGCAATCAAAGAGCCTAAAAAATAGTGTAAACTTTACCTAATAAATTGTAATTAACTCTGTCAGTTCTTTGAATTAAATTTACCGCTTTTGGAAGAATATCAAGCAAAGGTGAGGGGAATGCCTAAAAAGTCGAGCGTGAATGGAATTGGCAATGATTTAAGGTCGCTTGGGGACGGTAGGCGAATACAGCTGTGAAGACAGCAAAGCTTTATAATAAGCTTCGGCAGATTACTGCCTTATTTTCTTAGATAAGTACAAAAAACTTAGAAAATACTAAAGAATATAATGAAAACTCCATATATAAAAAACTCTCAAAGCGATTTATTGAAAACAGACATTTTACTGGGACTTTCTGTTTATAATCAAAACAAAATTATGCCACCCTCATTCCACGTGCCAACGAACAAGTATAGTCTTTAAAGTAGGGAAAGTAGGGAAAAAAAAACACAACACCTAGGTACTAAAATAACTAAGTACTTCGATAAGAAAACAAAGTTATATAATGCATTAGTGTGTAAACTCAGTAAATAAATCCGGCGATGGCGGTTAACGTCGCGACAGAGGGTAGCAATGGCATTTGTCGTGTAAGGGAATCAGGGGCCAATGTCACAGTAAAGTAATCAGACAGTTAGTTGTACACTTAACGACGTGATTTGGGTTCTGGCAGAATATCAGTGCTTTGCCTGAAAGAGTGAAAGCGTAAAGCTGAGTTTGAATCCTTTAATTTTTGTTGCAATGCACGCAGCGTAAGGCATCTACTTCCATTTTAATATTATTTTTCCGATAATTAAATCGTGCGTTTTAGTTCCTTTCTGTTTGTTAACGTATTTGTAAATTGTGTGTGTTTGCAGTAATCCAACAAACGTTTTATCTACCTATCTAAATATAGTTATTTACGATACAAGTGTGGAAAAGAGGAAATTCGAAACGAGTGGCGATAAATTAAAACACGACCGCAGGGAGTGTTTTAAATCGACACGATTTGCGAATTACCTATTCGCACTTGTATCGTATAACGTTTTACAGTACATATGGCCCTTTAAACTTTCGACATATGCACGGCTTATCATAGTTTCGACATATGCACGGCTTAGTATAGTTTCGACATATGCACGGCTTAGCATGGCTTGAAGTGGCGCAGAATAGGGCAGAGTGGCGCTCTCTTGTGTCAGAGGCGAAGATCCTTTTTGGGTCACTGAGCCAGTGAAGTAAGTATTAAGCTGGATGGGTTTAAAACCACCCAAGTTGCGCCTATATCACTTTCCTGAATATGGAAGCATATTTGTATTTTTGTATTTCAATCTTCTTAGATAACATCATTATTTGTAATACCTACTGATAAAATCTTTCCATGAAAACAAGAAATATTGTCCTATAGAAAACAAATAATAAACATTCGTCGTTCCCCTTCGTGTTGACACACGCATTAACTATCCTTGAACTTTGACGTCATGTCCGTAAATATTTCTTTATCGTGACAGCCATATTTATTATTGAATCCATTATGAGGCAGGTTTTTTATTTTTTTATTTTATTGGTATTAAGGATAACAACAGCCGTAAATATAACTAAGACATAATTATGGATGGATGGTGTACCGAGACAAACCTTACTGGTTTAACGGTACTTTTGTAATTAAGTTGTATGATATGTGTATTTACCTGAATAAATAAAAATAAAATAAATAAATGTTTACATAAAACAAGGCCAATAACAGTCATCCATTGAGTTACATTAAGTAACGATTAAAAATAACAAAAATAACGAAACAAACAAACAACCTACCTTTATCCGGATTGGCGGGACACTACAAACGACAGGGTCGAGTGGAGGAAACGAGGGGAGGCCTTTGCCCAGCAGTGGGACACTAAATTAGGCTAGTAAATATAATATATAACAAAACACGAGAATGAACATTACATAAACACAAATGCTCGCTGCGCTAGAAGTACTACATATTGGTTGTAAAATATTTAAGTAATATAGTTTAATTACCTTCTAAAAAATATTTTAATTTCACTTAATGTAATTCTGATACAAAACCATGAAACATACAATAGTTACGAGTCAGACATCAGCCAAAATCCACAAAATAAGCACCTGGACCTGAAGTTTTATAACTAATAGAATAAGTAGGAATTAGAATTTAGAAAGGTATCTTCCTATAACGTAGGTACAACTAATTGCATTTCCCTGGCACCCAGGAGCACATAGCTTGAAAAAGTTATGATATAATGAGGTTCTCGCCTAATAGAAATTTAAAGGTTTAAGGACCACTTGGACGATCCCACTAACCCAGGTTAACCGGCTAAAACTGGAGTTACAATGGTGACCAGTACTATTTGACACTGTTTTAACGGGTTAACTGGGTAACCCCGGGTTAGTGGGATGGTGCAAGTGGCCCTTAGTCTCAAAATCGGGGCACAGACACGGACTAAGTATGTACCTTATTTATGTGTTCAAAAGGTACCTACCTACTTAAATACAAAATACAGTACGTAGCGGCCCCCTGTTTTAAATATCTATCGTTTTTAAATAATTACAATTATTTAGCAGTGGCGCTAGTGAGCACGTTGATGGGCACTTAAATGGTAATTTTGAATGATAAATATTTAATACCATTAATTTTGAATCGGTTTGCTTTGATTTAGTTTGGTGTTTACAGTTTCCTTGTGTTGGTGTGGTGAAATTGTTTGTGTTTCACTCGGTGGCAATATTTTTTTAACCCTCGTGTCATGAAACCCTCGCAACGCTCAAGATTCCATTCAATTCAACTCAATTTTGATTTTTTTCGCTCTCTCGGGTATCAATACCACGACGAGAGGTTAAACAACAACTTTGCTCCGTGTAAAACAAAGAATATATATGAAGACATATATTTAACTAATCCTACCATTTCATATTTTTACCTTGAGAAGCTGAAAATTCCAGCCTGGAATAGCATTATTGCAGCCGCTTGCCATTTACTCGCGCCAGCGCCAAAATTTCCCTTTAAACTTTTTACCAACATTGTTTGCGTAGAATCACATAAACCTTAAAAGATGGCTTCCCAACGTAAACGTAAAAAAAAACGTAAACCCTTGCCGTAAAATATGCATCATATTTCCGCACACCGTTGCCACCTGCTAATTTTAGGGACCTTTTGCATATTTCACTTGAAATTTTATAAAGAAAGAGTACACAACTATGTTGTTTAGGTACTTCAATGATTTATAGGTACCTAAGTACTTTCTTACATAATATTTTGCGCGAAACGGCCAAGCCACATATTTTGGATAAGGTGTAAAGTTTGTGAAGTTAGGGCTTGTAGAGTTAGAAGCTTGGCTTTACAAGAGATCTGATAACGTTTTGAAAGTGCGAGCCTAATGGTTTCGTCTTGGCAACGTTTTACATAAACATGTTTTTGGTGGGATAAAATCTTAGAAGCTAATAAATATGTCGGCGACACGGCGGTTTTCAGTTGTGTCGCATGTTCCGGCAGTGGCGTAGCTAGGCGTGGGCGAAGTGGGCTGTTGCCCACGGCCTCGCGCCCCAAGGGGGGCCTCGCGCGAGGCCCCCTTCGGGCACAGTGAAAGGAAAGGGCCTCGCAGATGCGATTTCGCACACGGCTAGATTAGTTCACGCTACGCCACTGTATTCCGGTGTAGGATTTGGCAGATTCCCACGGAACCTATACTTAAGTAGGCAGTAGGTAGGTCTGGTAGGTACTATGGCCATTATTATTTCTTAGTATAAAATGATCGTCCCAATATTAGTTTTAGCTTCTAGCCCATACGTCAAAACTAAAGACTAAGCTAAAACAAAAGCAATTTTTATTTTATTTTATTTATTATAGTACATCTACATCATTTATATTGTAGGTAACTTACGCTATAAACATTTAAAAAGGTATCACATACTAACATACACGACAATAACGGACTATCTAACATTGACTACATATATCACAGTAAGAGCAGACAAATACTAGTATTAAACCTAGAATTATTAGTTAAATCTAAAATTATGCTAATTAACTACAACTAAAAAACTGATAGAATAAAAACTGTAATAGATGTCATATATTAAAGAAAAAGTGACGAAGCCCTCCAGTGGTGCAGGCCGAATTCGAACCGGCGTCTTTAGCTATCGCGGCTAACGCCATGAACCCCTAGGCCACCCCGCCACGGCGGTGCCCGTCCGAATTTCTCGACTATATGCCATCTTAGTAAGACTAGGCGTCTTTGACCAGCTCTAAGGGCAAGCAGTGCGCGCTTGCACCTCCTAAACGAACTCCTTACGGATTTACGTTGTAGCGAGAGAGACTGGTGCTGCCATCTATAAACAAATTTGAGAACAAATCAAATTATTTTATTAAATATTTTGATTTGTGTTTTTTAAAGTAGTCACACTATTATATATAAATTAAAAACTGTAATAGATGTCATATATTAAAAAAAAAGTGACGAAGCCCTCCAGTGGTGAAGGCCGGATTCGAACCGGCGTCTTTAACTGATAGAATACTTTGTTAACTGATAGAATATTTATAATTACTTAATTACAATTTTGATTAATTATCACAATAAAGATTTAAACTATAATGGAATGGGAGATCTTTTTATATGTCTTTGGGCAGCTAGCGGTTAGGTAATAATTAGAAGCGTTGTTAAAAACAATAATTTCTTCGTTTATATTTATTTTGTTCTCTAGAAACGATTTACATAACTAAAACACAAGCGCTTAATTAAATTATTATTCAAAGACACGGTCTGTTTGTTTGTCTGTATTGTTTTAGCAAAACGAATCATCGTTCGCTTATTTACCGTGTGTAGTATTTTATGTTGTTTCATTTGTTAGCTTAGTAGTCGAGAGAAGAGTGTTTTGTAAAGTATCTTTGAAACCATTTTAAACCAGATAATTGCTCTCATACTTAGATACATAAACTGAAGTAGATGTACGTTACGATGTACATTATACGGCTTAACGGCCAAAATTTTACTTATGGAGCCCAAATAATAAATAGTGAATTTTAATTGTTACACCGTTCTAGACCAGCATATTTACTAACAAATTATAGCGATCACTTTAATTGCCATTTATTATATAGAAAATAAAGCTATAAATAAAACATGTCCAACAAGAAATCACTGTCAAAAATTTAATGTCCCATGAAATATGACGTCATATTTCAGGGAACTGCCCTGCGTGTTTCAATTTGTTTCCCCTCCGTAGCCATGCGTTGCGTGCCATCTATTTTGCAAGTTTATGATGCCGTCAAGGTCACGGGTAAAACCTTTAAAGGGGATCGGATCGCGTAATAAAAGTACTGGTCTATTGTTATGAATTTGTATGGATATTTGGAAATGACGGGAAAGCACGACAGTATTTGAAATTATAAGCTAAAGCGTAATTGAAAGGTAATTTCCTATTTTGCGTAAGGTATAACTATGGGGTAATATATTATGTAGTCGTATTAACTAGGGTTAGATATTAGTATTTTTACACTTTAAATAGGTATTTGCCAAATCGATATTATACTGTAAAGTGACTTTAATATTGAGGAAAGTTTTCTGTAGGTACCCCGTTTATGAAATATATAAGTGAACAAGTATTTTCTAATACAAAAAGCTGTTTTGGTAGATTTGTATTGTGTAGCGGAGATAAGACTAGGCGTTGATGTATCGGTCAGTCGTTGTGGATCCTTACAAATTAGTTTCGCTGTCACAAACAAACTAGATTTATTTTTAGACAAAATGGAGTAGAATACTGCGGTTAATATATAAAATGTGAAAGTGGGATGACCCTAAAACTATGCCCTTCCCCGTGACTCAAACTATCTCTATGCCAAATTTCAACTAAATCGGTTCAGCGATTTAAGCGTGAAGAGGTAACACACAGACAGAGAGACAGACAGACTTTCGCATTTATAATATTAAATATGGATAGTATAAATTCAGTTCAGTTAATTGCACCGTACTTTCAATATTTTGTCTGCATATCAAAAATTCAATTTATTTAAAGCTTATACTAATCAAATATTCAAAAGTATCGGCACCGTAAAAAACTGAACACTGTTTACATTACATTCAGCTGTTGCCTTTAGCTCTCCAGTAATATATTCGAGCGATGTGAACGTAAATACTTGAACATTTTTATAAACTTCCATTTAAATAAATTTATTTTACTTTACTTTAAAATAAAATTTAACAACTGCTGGTAATAAAACAATGTGAAGTTAGTTTACGGTACCATAACTTGGCTAATATTAAATTGGTATTTTTATGTGCAGTTTCATATAACGTTATGGCAAGAGTAAAATATTGTTGAATTCTACGGAATTTTTTCCGTTTTCCGATCCAAAAAAGAGAATTATCCGCATAATAAATATATATGAAATGAAACGACGTTATGCATTATGGAGTTATAAATTACATTAAAACGGAGCCTCATTCAAATGCAACAACTTGTTACAGTTTTGATCTTATTTTGATATGATCTTGAAGATCACTGTGATTGGTGCATGCGAAACGAAGTGGAATTCGTGCGTGAGATGCGTACCAATCACCAAGACAATAGTCATGGTCGTATCAAAACCAGTTCAAAAATATAATAAATTGTAAAATTTGTTGTAATGTTTTTTTAACACTGCGTGGGTCACGTTCTCATTATTTATTTCACTAGATAGGTATAACAAAAGATTGTTTTATCGGTATTGTGGGTACCAATTTATCAACAATGTTTTAGCCCCGACGACTAGTTTAAACCTGGCTTCTATTAAAAGTTAAGTTAAGTAATTCAGTTAAACCCAACTAGTACAATCATCACGTATACTATATTATCAAGTCGTCGCCCACAGGCAAGTATTTAAAGTGCGAGAGGCAGCAAAGAAAAAATAAAAAATAAAAATAAAATAAAGAACAATCGCTTTGTTACATAATTATACATAAATACCATCTATATTACCGGAACCGAAAGAGTAGGGACATTCATTTACGAAGTTTATTTTCCTATCAAATAATGATACCAAGACAGAAAAAGTATTTTATCTTGTATTGATCACGCCATAAGCTGAGCTTTGCCGACCTTTGCTCATTCGAACCCCAACAAGCTAAATTACCAAACTTGTTTCATACTTTAGTTCTACTTATACCTATCAGCACATTCAAGAAAATAAATTATAGTTCTCATATCAGGAAAGGGCTAACAGCCCGTATAAAAAGGGTCCTTAACACAGTTCAGAATTTGCACGGTGAGCTGGCTCTGATTTATGTGTTTTCATATCTTCTGCTATTTTTCCAGTAACGGTGACATTTCACGCTCGTTCGCGTCGTAAATATTCGCGACTGAACGCGAATAAAAGATGTTTACGATAGTTTTATAAATAATATCTGTCTCAGTAGCCTTTACACTAGCAAATGGAAAAATCTTTAATATAAAAATTAAATATAAATCATCTTTTATTTTATAAATTTAAGTTTAGTATCGCCAGCACTTTCTCAAAGAGAATCAAACGGCATCCGCGCAGAAACATATTAATTTATAAAATGAGACGCAACGCATTGAGTAGACGGACACGTTGCTTACAAGGGCATATACAGTGTGGAAAGATAAGTCGGGCCCTGGAGGGAAACTACCTTAAATCCTTAAGCTGGCTCATTTTACTTAAAGGAGACATTCCTTTATTTTTTAAAAGGAACAAAACTGCATTCAAAGATTTTCTAAAACTAGCTTGCCTCGCCCGGGACCCGAACCAATTAAAAAAAAAAAAAAACAAATACCCTATTTTATTATACTAACCGATAGTATTATTATTCAGGATAAAAAAATTCTAACAAACATTTGGTATTAATAATAAAAATCATCGTTAAATCTAACATTTACTTTATTTTACTATCAATTTGTTACACTTAAATTATTTAACTGATAAATTGATCGAAATGAGCCCCCTCGTTCCGGCTACACAAAATTAGTCGCCGTGTAAATTCATTTCTTGTAGCCTTCAGCAAAGTGTTGTGGTGTATGCCCCTAATAACGTTTTCTACCGCCACCCTTAACTCTTGAACGGTGTCATAGCAAGTGTAGAGGTATTACCACCATTAAATGATTTTCTGATCGAAGATTTCAACAAGGTACTTAGCGATAAATTAGCAAGCGTGTACTTCATACGAAGTCTTTGAATGTTGGAGAGATAAGAGAACTGTTAGGCGTCTTTTACTTGTCGAAAGTGAACAGTAACCAAATGTTTGTTAGAGAAATTTTATCCTGAATAATAATACTATCGATTACTATAATAGAATAGGGAGTGTTTGTTTTTTTTATTTTAGTTGGTTCGAGTCTCGGGCGAAGCAAGCGAGTTTTAGAAAATCTTTGAATGCAGTTTTGTTTCTTTTTAAAAATAAAGGAATGTCTCCTTTAAGTAAAAAGAGCCAGCTTAAGGATTTAAGGTAGTTTCCCTCCAGGGCCCGACTTATCTTTCCACACTATATGTGTATAGCAAGGGCCAATCTTATTATGACTACTTAGATATTTTCTACCAACCTACCGACTGCGCCAAATAACTAATTATGAATTTGAAATCGTGTTTGAATACCTTTATTAAAAAACCACAAAAACAGCTACAGTTTTATTTAAAATATACTAATATTGTCTTCGGTTACCGCGATAGTTACTCATGAAATAAAACCATGAAAACGGATTATATCGCGTATATTGAATTTATAATACATCCCGACGTTTCGAACTCTTTACAGCGTTCGTGGTCAACGGGTGACTGAGGAAAAAAAAATTACAAAGTGCAAAAATACCCACATACTAAAATAATTAACAATCATAGACTACAAACTTTAAGGCTGGTTGTACATGCAAAATCGGTTCATAAGGCTAGTTATACACTATAATTATTTTTCAAGTAAAGATATATATATATATATATACGCGATAAAAAACTATGCCGGCTCCAACCCTACACCACGGACCCGAGAAGATTTAATTCCCTCCTAAATTGTAGGAGGGTATCCCAATATGGGACCGGCAACAAACTCGGCGGGACACATCTTTTCAAAACATCAGAATGTCCAGCATCATCCAACACTAAGGTCTCACAGTCTATGTCTCGCTTGCTCCTTTATCAGATGGACTACAGGATCCCAAGCTGGTGGTAGAGAAAAGCCATCTTCCCTATTAAAGTTTGGATATTTCTTAATCTCAATGGCCTCGCGCAGCATTCTGGGTATGTAACGCTTCTCCTTGGCTGTCGGGATGTATTATAAATTCAATATACGCGATATAATCCGTTTTCATAGTTTTATTTCATAAAATATACTAGTTTAAAAAAAACCTAAATAAACCAAACATTGAAACCGTAACACTTCAACACATCTCTAAATATGTAGGTGCATAAAATGTAAGTGGGATAGGTATACGGCTACATAAGAAATAACTTAAGTTTACTGAAATCAGTACAAGGTTTTCTCTTGAAATTCAACAAGTGTTCAGTTCTGTAATCTCACGAAATGTACATAAATATCATCTCTTTTATCTTACCCCTTGTCTGAATGTGTTTTTTCACGCATATGGAGTAACCAAATCAAGTGTAAGCAGATAAAATGAAAATATAACTCAAATGAAACTCGGGTTGATCTTCTTAAGGATAATTCACATATTGCTTCTGAGAGTATAAAAGTCGGAATGAATTCGTGGGTCTCAATGTAATGCGAATATATTCAAAATGATAAGATTTCAATATACTTCGAAAGTGACGCAATAATATTGAAATAAACTTTTATTTATTTTATTTATTATAAACAAATGTTAAAAATTACAATTTAACAAAGCTCCACAAAACTGCAATTAGTTTGACTAGTTACTTGTTTGATACTATCGCAGATTCCGCAGGATATGAATTCTGCATGAATCATCATTTTGTAATATATTTTAACGGTAGTGTAAAGCCACTTTATATTCACTGGTCGTCAGGTTTTTCCGAGCGCGTAACTCAATAAAGAGAAACTATTCAAATCATGTTATAGCCCAGTTACAATTTGGACAGATCATATTTGTTTAAATTTAAATAACTTTCTACTCAAATAAAACTAGTAAAGTAATTGCAAATGTATTGCAGTTTTCGTATCTATTCTCGGAAAATTAATTTGTCAATGTGATTTACGATAGTTGATTATAGTTCAATCGCAATACCCGAAAAATAATTTTGTCAATAACTTTACTTCAAATTAGCATTGACGTTAGCTCTCAAATCCAACTTTCAAAGTTATGTAGCTGCAACGACTCCAATAAACACTATAGTAACTAAAAGAGGAAGTGACATAACTCGACTTCGGACCAGCAAACTTCTCTGGCTGATAGGGGATGGATTCTTCCTACAAACATTTATACTAAAATTATCATACGTTGTTACATTCTTAATAAATTGATTACAATGTTTACATATTATATTATTTGGCACGGTCGGTAGGATGACAAATAAAATTCTGAAGTAAAAACGTTGATTCTCCCTTTGGATGTCAGTGGTTAAAGGGAAGTGTCATTTTAAATTTTAAATACGAACATGCCTTAAAACAAAACTGAACTGTGTCCTAAGTAAAAATCTCAGCGTTTAAGAAGAAGATAAGGATTTAGGTAAAAACGTATAAACTAACATCGTCAAGAAACTTGCTTACTCCACATAACTTCTCATCTTTCTAGTGACGACTCTATTACAGGTCAGTAGTTTATGATCACGTCGTAATAACAAATGATGTCGACGCAAACTCGGAAGAAGTGACGTAGCTTGACGCCGCGCCAGCTTCATTGTACTGTATTCAGATACTTAAGATGTGATACCAATTTCATGGATATCGTCTAGTGCAAGTACGTTTCTAAGAAATTTGGAGCATAAATAAAGTAGTAATGAAAATACAGTTGTATAATAATTTCATGTTCCGATAAAGAATATTCTTCTATAAAATCCATAAATCAAAAAATCCATATATTTAAATCAGTATTGGGGTAATGTTGAACGTGTGCAGCATGATCCACCGTTGTTGATATTACGTAAGGTCTTATAGTTTTTTATTAATATATAACTTTTCATTAACATATTTAACTTAATCTGATAGTCTACTAAGAAGAAGTTTTATAAAAAATGTATAATTTCAGAAAGTATTTTTTGAATTATATTTTATGTGCCCGAATACAACTACTTTGTGATTTATTTTCCGTAATATACCACGTTTTTGTAACGTTTCTGTGACGTGCTGACGTGAGCTGATATAACAGACGTCTCTATAATGAGCCCGTTTATATAGTTCAAGAAGGCTGACCTTGATTAAGCATTTTTTTACCCTACGGTTTTGATTTTATTATTATACGATCGCGTAAGCGAATAAGAGCGGGCGAGATGTCTTATGTTAAAGTTCCTGACATACAAACCAGCGTATCGCGTGCATCAATTTGCGCATCAAAGTCGTATCATAACAAAATTCAAACTATAACAAATTGTAAAAACAGAATTAGCCTGCAGTGCTCTTATTGCTTTTTTATCGAGAGTCCTTATCAGAACTGTGTTGGAGTGTTTAAATTTACTTATAATATGAAACTCATAAGCGTGTTTAAAGTAATTATGTTGAAAATGAAATTTTTAAAGTTGGAGCCCGAAATTGATTGAAAATTTTATTTTCAGTGACAGAATAAAAATAATAATATAGAGAAACAAAAAAAAACTGTTGAAGAGAAAAATTTAAATCTGTGTACCAGAGATACCAAAATAGGGACCAAATAAAAAAAACACCTCACGCATTAAAATAAATAGTTAATAGTCATTTGAGCTATAAGGGCTAGAAATACAGTCATAAGCAAAGCACTTCCCCCACCTTTTTAGCGATTGAGGTGCAAATAGACAAATTCAATCATATTTTCCATGTCCTCAAAATTGGGAAAAACGTAATTTTATTCCAAGGGTACATTTTACCGAAACTAAAATACAAAAAGCTCTCCAAAATTGAGTTACCTTGTTTCGAAACACTTTACGTAAATGAGGCCGAACTATTGAACGGAAATACGGACCCACTTAGGTAGATTAATGTTAACGTTACCGGAAAGCACCATCCGCAGTGATGCGGCGAAAACGCATTGGACTAATCCACTGTTGGACCCGACTTTAGCTGCCATCTAAAATTCAAAACTCGCGTTTTGAACACATAATATGAGGAAAGGGGACGACCGCGTCTCCGTACAAACGTACCATTTTCCTCTTTTTATATTGAAATATTCTATCCGTTCCCTAATACAGTATCATAATAGGCCGGCTTCACTACATTTCTGTTTGCAAAAATATCAAAATGTTATTAGAACGAGCGTTCCAACGAGCAGGATATTTTGGGAAAAATGTAAGTATTCTTTAGATAGACGATGGAAAAGGTTAGTAAGTATATTGTTACAAGGATGAACTAATATTAGAGGGATATAAGGATTAAAATAACATTTATATTGAATATTATGATGACCGAAAAGAAGCGCTGGTGGCCTAGCGGTAAGAGCGTGCGACTTTCAATCCGGAGGTCGCGGGTTCAAACCCCGGCTCGTACCAATGAGTTTTTCGGAACTTATGTACGAAATATCATTTGATATTTACCAGTCGCTTTTCGGTGAAGGAAAACATCGTGAGGAAACCGGACTGATCCTAACAAGGCCTAGTTCCCCCTCTGGGTTGGAAGGTCAGATGGCAGTCGCTTTCGTAAAAACTAGTGCCTACGTCAATTCTTAGGATTAGTTGTCAAGCGGACCCCAGGCTCCCAGGAGCCGTGGCAAAATGCCGGGATAACGCGAGGAAGAAGAAGATTATGATGACCGAAAACTGTAATGAGGTAATGATACAAAATAATAATACCAATTACATTAAAGAAAATTGTTAAGACTACATCGAAACAACACATAAAATAGCTGTAAAAAGGATGACTCACGCTAGACTGGGCCGGGCCCGAGCCGAGGCGTCCGATACGTCATTTTCTATCACGACTGATCGGTGATCACATGGTATTTCAGTAAATATCATAATAGGAAATTTACAGTCACATACGACTTTTTTTTTCGAACGTCACGTATGTCACGATTCCGTGGAACAATTCCCAATGCTGGGCTACTCGCAATCATGAAGACAACTCGAAAACCCCAGTGTAACGTTACCGTGATATCCTTAACAAGCTATGCGTAATCGGAGAGCTTAGTTATACCGGTTTCTTTAGCTGCCTCAAGCAAACTTCATTTGAGTCTAAAGGATGACTCAAATTAGAATGGCCTGGGTCCGGGCCGAGGCATCCGGCACTTCGTTTCCTATAGAAAGCATCACGTGATCACCTGTCATAGAAAACGAAGTATCGGTTTCCCCGGCCCGGACCCGGACCCGTTCTAACGTGAGTCATCCTTAATGGTTCTAATTTGAATTTTGCTACAATTAATTTCCAATATTCTCAATATACCCTATGTTAGTTTTGATTATGATTAAATAGCAAGTATGACTTAACTATTTTTTACTGAAACCGTAACATATAACAGCATGGTACCTGTTACTGTCACGATAAATTGCACGATGTAATTTAAGATCGTGCGTCATTCTGACTAAAATAGAGCAAATTGTTTTTTTGGTAAAAATACCGTGAGCGATTGTATTTGAGTCAAATTTTAGCGCAAAATTTTAAAGAAATAGCACTAGATCATTAATTCGTGTCACCTTTCTGTTTGCAAGTTTTTTTAAGGTATACAGTTTTTAAATATTTTTTTTTAAGTTTCACGAACCCGCCTGTATGACATTAAAGGTATAAGAATTTTGCACGATAAAAAAAAATTGCACGAAGTAACTACTGTATATAGAAAAAGCAAAAATGTATTAAGGAAAAAACATTCGTATCCGCGCCACCGATCGTAACAATAATTACTTAATCCAACCCAACTTTTTAACCATTCCTATGAATAATAAATAGGGCTATCCCTCCATTATTAATAACCTACTAAAAGACATCGAATAACCTAACGTAAGGAGAGCGATTCTGATTAAAGATTTTGTTATGGTTTTGGTACGACCTAAACACGATTTTTTTAAGGTAACAAAACGTTCGTGAGACACGAACACATTGAATATATTAAAACGGGTCACTCGCGTATTTTAAGCCGAAGATTGCTTTATTTATGTTTCGTTCCATAACGAGTAGCTTCCACGGGAGCACGCGTTGGCGGATCGCGTGAGTGACACTGATTAGTGGTAAGAGTAGTAGACGAACCTTTAGCGAATGACGTAGTTTGTGTTTTGTGCAACCCATCATTTGATAATAATGCCGAAGACGAGGGTAATTTGATTATTTCTCGCCTCCCCTGCCTCCGCTCGCCCCGAGCAATCGGTCGCGCTGAGCTGCAGGCGCTGCAGCCCACCAATAAGTTTGACCGAGATGCCTAACTACACGGCTATCGTGCATTTCTTACGTGCCAATTAGCGAGCGATCGTCAAGATCATATTAAGTTCGTATCATAACAAGATCAAAACCGTAACAGATTATAAAATCAGAATCGCCAGCTAGATCGTGAGGGGCGATAACCCAGTTCGGCACGCGAGTTGACCCCTAGTTCCAATCATGTTCCGCTCACGAACCTGTGCCCGATTGATTTTCGGGTGCAGAATACGTGTACCTTGGCCGTTCAATCGGGATTGTAGGGTATTATGGTGTTTTGACGGCTTTTGACCTCACAACTTCGGGCTACTGGAGCCAACTTCAATCTATGGCTTTTGATCTCTCTCATATTAGCGTAACACGTTGAATTGAATTGAACTGCTTTTGATTTAAGTTCTGTGATCTCTCGTCTCTTCCTATAACACTCGTATTATTTATACTTCATAATTTTATAGAAGTTTGACGTTTAAACTAACACTTGCACTGCGTGTGCTATCAAAATGTTTGCAGACTTATCTTGGTAAACTCTCTCTCAAATGTTTTGTAAAGAAAAAAAGAAAACGAAACTTTTCACCAAATAGCACAATGAAGCTCCCCGGAACTCAAGTCCCAGTATAATAATTAAAAATTCAATCGACCACCGGACTATTAACCCATTTAAAAGCAACCTTCAGCCGTCGGCATAAGGGTCAATACTTTGCTTCGATTGTTCGCACCAATTATAGTATATAGTTAGTGCATTAATAATGCTACAGTTGTAAACTAAAAGGTCCAGATATCACGGGGTTGTGGCTTCTTACGTTGCGTCTTACGTAAGCGAACAACACGCGAACGCGAAGCGAAGCGGCGCGGCGCGGCAGGCCAACGGCGTTCGCGTTCACAACGAGATCGTACCCTTCTATAAGTATCAAAGGATCGGACACTTCTATAAGTATCAAAGGATTCCACAGAGATTATCAAAATATTAATAAAAATAATAAAATTATTGCATGCTTTTGACATATTTAAATTATATAATTATTCAAATCTATTATTATATCCATGATTTTAACTGTACGTCTTAGTAATTATATTCTTCCTAAATTACTGTTATTGATGACTATTATAGCATGTAAGGTTATAAATTGATATATTCGATATATTTTCGCTAAATTCAATCTGTATGGAATTAATAAAGCTTTATTCATACATTTATTTGTGATCATTTTGTAAGACGTCTTAAAATTTGTCGCTAAAGGTTTACGCTAAACCTGATAAGTTTACTACGTCTGAGATCTACCACGTTTTCTAAATGCCCTTAACTTTCTCCAAAATGGTAATTTTTATAATATTTTTTTTTTAACGCCCAGCATTTTTTCTCATTGTTTTAGTGATAGTCTGTCAATCCTGTTTATTCCTATATGTCAACACAGTGATAGGAAGTAACAACAGTGACAACAATAAAGAAAAAAGGCAATGGCCTCCAGGCCCATAATCCATTATGGGCGAAGGGATACTGTGCCGGTCAGCAAAATATCAGCATGTGACGAAAACTAGACAGGGGCGAATCAATCCTTTGATACCTATAGAAGTGCCTTACGTAGTATTACGATTGTAGTATCACGTAGGGAAAATTAGCAAGCGGAGTCACGATTCTCAGCAATGAGGGACCGATTTAGAAGAGAAGAGATAACGATTGCACTCCTATATATACCTAAGCACTAGTTAGCTCATCCAGCCACTGCCCCCCAGGTAGCATTTATACGTCATTATGACGTCCGTTACGTCATAGTGACGTCATAACGACCTCATTATGACGTCGCTGACGTCACTTTGCTACCTGGGCCCTAAAGATACCAAAAGCAGTCGGTTAAACATTTTATATTGGTTTTCTTCAAAATATTTATCAGTACGGTTTTTACTCACTATTATTTTTAGTCGCTTTTAGCGACATGTTTCGGATTCTTTGAAATTGAATTCTATAAAGAATCCGAAACATGTCGCCAAAAGCGACTAAAAATAATAGTGAGTAAAAACCGTACTGATAAATATTTTGAAATATGTCTTACGATCTGTGAGAATATCTGAGAAGAACCGCCGTAAATGAAACGGTTACACAGCGCGACGAGGGCGGACAAAGGCTTAGAAATGTATCTTTAGAGCGCTTTTAGACGCGATATAACGTGTTTCTGGGATGCATAGGGTCGATGGGATGTTAAAACTGGAGCAAGTATTTATCATGAGACCTTGCCCGTGATATTACGAGTACGTTGACGTAACGTATTTTATCACATGTTCATCATTTCAGATCTACATGCAACAAATCTACTTAAGTACATAGTTTTGGCGATAACGCTTTATCAAAATTTGTTAGTTTTTAAAACTCTGTCAAATTGACAAAGAGCCCAAATTTAATTGGGGCCATATTTGCAGTTTTTTACGATTTTTTCATAAGATTTGTAACTTACATGAGTACCTACCTAAATATTTTACGAGTGAAGGCATTTGAAGTCAGCGTTCGTGCTCAGACTAAATAAGTATGACTTTTGTTTTCTTTTTAGAAATTGTATCTGCTCTTGACAGTTTGTAACGCGCAAACCGACATCGCATCTTACAATATAAAACAGCCTTTCTCAAAACCATTATGACTTCAAGCGAAGACCGACTTTTACTTTTACTAGAATTCTCAAGTACAAATAACGCGGAATAATAATTCCATTAGTCATCTGCCGCTCGAGTTAAAATACTTTGAATCAACATCCTGGGTCCGTTCTTGAACGGATTCTAAGTGGTTTCAGTGGTCGGTAACAAACAAAGGGGGTTTCATTTGGCCCTTTTACAAAAGAGGAATTAGCTTAAAGGTAACATTCAGGTGGCAACCTTCAGTCGCATTACTGTGGCCAGATAACTGTCAATTTCCTTGATAAAATGAGTGAACATAGCCACATTACGGCCGCGATTAAAAGTGGCCGCGATAAATATGTTTTATCAAAGAAATGATAGTGACAGCGCCCGCGTCATGGCCGCAGCTCTATCTGTCAATTACTTTTATAAAATGCGCCATGTTCACTGCCGCATTACTGTCCCTATTATAACGTTCAATTCGTCACTCATTTTGTCTAGGAAATTGACAGATACGCAGGCGGCATCAACGCCGCCGCTGTAATATCGCAACAGTAATGATGCAGTTGACATCCGAACGTCACCTTAAAAGCAATACACTTATATCTACGTCCTACGACTCTCTATAATAATTGTTTAAGTGTTTTTGCACAGCAATTTATTATTATATAATTATGTAGTTACGTATGTCCACTATGTGTTTTTATTGGCGTTTTCGGGCCAAGTCTTGAAACCAGAATCTATCATGGGTTTCGCGACCTCTTAAAAGGCTGCTTGATGAGGGTCGCCTCAGTGCGGGCCCTCATTTTTCTTGTCACAAATGTGGGTGATTATGCCGTTCAAAGATCGGATTGTATAGCCACGAGCGGCGCTGTCGCTAGATAATAGATGCTGCTTAAATCATCTGTGTGTCATTCAAAACTCCATCTGTAAAGATGTACAAGGTCTGATGATGATGATGTCCACCATATTTATATTAGGCACTCCTTGCTTTGTTTAATAGGTACTTCGACTTGACACTAGTAAAGGGACCCACTGACTATCAGTCCTCCGGACGATATCGGCCAGTTAGAATAAAAATTTGACAGTTCCGAACAACTGCCAGGCCGATATCGTCCGGCGGACTGACAGTCAGTGGGCCCCTTAAGACGAGGAAATAAAGAAGATACATAATTTATAATAGCTGCAGCGTTTGATACTTTTGGAATTCCTAAACGCGATATCGTACAATAAATTCTGTAGGTATGAGTACGTATGTTCGTATTAAGATCTAACCCCGGTTATAATTTATTAGCCCCTAGACGCAAATACGGCAATTTCCGATACTGTTTAGTTTACAAGTGCCTGGGTTTATGTTTATTGACCGTGCATATTAAAGCATTGCGTGGCCTCTGGGAAATAACAAGTAAAGGTATCATTCGGATTCAGACTGTTACAGCGTCACTGCTGCAGCATTGCGGCGCGGTATTGCTGCCAATTACATTGATCAGAATTAATGTTGCTCATTGCGTCAGAACCAATGTTGATACCCTGATTATTTACATTTGCTACAGAAGAGAAGACAGATACTGTCACGATTGTTCATTTAACATTTCCCTAATATATGTAGGAATCACGAATCCTATAGAGTCCTTGGTTACTCTTTTATAGCTTACCATTGTAAATTAATCGATACAATTCAGCAATTTGAACTTTTTATGGCACTTTCACCCAATTATATGTAGGTATTATCCCAGAAGTGTTTCTGGTAGCGTTCTCACGATAACTTTGTATAACAGTAACTAAGTTACGCGTTATAATTACGTTAGCCAATGCCTCCAACGATGGAGGTATAACAAAAAAACCAGTATGATATAAACTGCACATCACGTTCAAACGTTATGCTTATAACACGAAGATTATTACGAAATTTTGCTTTGAAAAAAAAAATGTTGCCATTCGTATCTTAAATGTACATTTTTGTTTTTACATTTAAGGGCAATATTATGGGTAAGACCGTTTATTAGGCCGTTTATAAGCGGTGGCCTAGCGGTAAGGGCGTGCTACTTTAAATCCGGAGGTCGCGGATTCAAACCCCGGCTCGTACCAATGAGTTTTTCGAAACTTATGTACGAAATATCATTTGATATTTACCACTCGCTTTTCGGTGAAGGAAAACATCGTGAGGAACCCGGACTACTCCCGATAAGGCCTAGTTTACCCTCTGGGTTGGAAGATCAGATGGCAGTCGCTTTCTTAAAAACTTGTACCTACGCCAATTCTTGGGATTAGTTGCCAAGCGGACCCCAGGCTGGAATGAGCCGTGGCAAAATACCGGGACAACGCGAGGAAGATGATGATGGGTAAGACCGTTTATCAGGTAAGAATAAACCGTCTATAAGCACTTTCGTCGCTTCTAAGAAATGTGACGTTCCACGTACAAAGGTACCTATGGGGGGGGGGGTTGGCGCTTACACTATTATTAAGGACGCTGATACTAATACGGAGCTACGCTACGTAAGCGCTAACAGACATATTAGTATCTTTACCTGTGGATCGTCATAAATAACCAATAAAATCTTGATAGCGCGATTCACAAATATTTCCTTTCAATAACAGCGCCATCTCGAGCCCCAAACAACACATTAACAAACTTAAGATATTATTCTCTGGCACTCCGTAGCAAATGTGTTAAACAGACCCAAAGGCAGATAACACACGTCCTTGCGTGTAAAATCATTATTATGTAGTTAGGAGCTACTTCACGTTATCACGACTAATCTATTCCGTTGGCGGTAGCTTTGTATTTTGTATTTATCTTTTAGCTTCGAAAGGTATTAACTGACGTATGCTTACTACTAAAATATGCCTTTTTATGAGTAGTGGACTAATCAGACTACTGAAGTGCAGTAGTTATCTATAAACAGCTATTAAATATTGATTAAACCATTGTTTCTGTCGATTTCTACAATTATGTACAATTACACACATAAAAATTGAGACTGGTATCTATGCGGTATTTATAGGAGTTAATAACTCGTTCATAACTTAGGAGGCAAATTACGTATTTCACGAAATTCATCCTCTTTACTAGTAACACTAAGCTAAGGGCCAGTTATTTACACCAACCACAATTAATTACACCAATTAGCGGACTGCTCATAGTCAACGTTATTTGGCAGAGAACTATGAAACTGCCCATGCAATAAAATTTAGCAAATGCTTTAACGGTGACAGATGGTGTGGTGCAACCGAGTCTAAATCAACTAGGTATTAAAACCGACTAATGGACCATTAGTATTATAAGCGAGCAGAAACTGTACAAGGGTATGTCTAATAGGTACATGCCAATGGCGACTGCCGTGCGCAGTTAAGGCGTTACCGTCAAATGGGATAACTGGGGACAAAGGCGTACCTTCAATTTTTTTTTACTATAAAGTAAAAAAAAAAAAATTAAACTGTTTATTTCTATAAAAAAGCACATATAATATTAAACTCAACTATTAATCTTAAATTAAAAAGATTTCTTGAGTTAAGGAGTCTTATCTTATATTCAATATTTATACATATAATTTTTTTCTAGGTACATAGGTCATATATTAAATTAAGCGATTTCGGTAGACTGGCCTCTTATTTTAATTAAGTATTTTTTAATAATATTTCTTGCTTGTTTACTCGTTCGTCCATCGTAAGTAATGTAGCTAGTTGAAAAATTGACCCTAAGACTGGTAAATCCTGATGCAAAGGTGGCAAAACGTATAATGCTATCACTGTCAGCCATGTTCATGTAATTGAGGGATATTTCCTATACGTAATGTTACCCCTCCTTTCCTATGTAACCCCACTTTACGGTACTACTGCCACGTTGACAGAGGCGATGTCAAATCAATTTCCTTAAAGACGGGGATAATTAAAAGGGGATAAAAGATATGGCAAGATATGAAATCGTCATAGCGTGGGTGTTTAGCTTTTATCTAAATTACTCTGAAAAATACTTCTGTTTAAAATTTTGCTTATCAGGTCCCTTGGCTATCACTAGCTATTTTATACTAAAATTATACTGCTATGATGGTATGCAGAGAAACGATATAGAACTATTAAACTAAGAAAAGATTGCAGATATTTTGACAGCACACGCAGTGCAGGTGTCATTTTAAACGTCAAACTTCTATGAAATTATGACGTATTACCAACTGGCACCGCGTGCCAGACACAAGACTTTTCCTGGTCTAACTATGCATAAATGATGATTAGACATATTGTCGTGATTTTTTTGTATTAAACCAATTTTAACCTTTTAAGGTTTTGGTTAGTCTACCCTTGAAAATATAGTCTAGTTTCCGTGTGAATTTTTTCATGGCATTTCTTTGATTAAAACGAGTAAAAATTCTATATAATAATTACTATTTTGCGTTAGTCCCCTCTTAATGCAATACGTCGCTGGCGTCGCCGCGCTGTTGTCGTGATTAGAACGTTCAATGTTGTAACTAACAAAGTGTAAGTGACAACTTCAGTGCACTAGTAAGTGTAGCAACACTGCAACAGTGACGCTACTGCTGACGTAATCCGAATGTAACCCTAAATTGTAGCTCAGGCAGCCTAGCCAAGGTGACGATTGCTTCTTCGCCATCGAATCACTGTGTCTCTCTCTCACTCTTCCATATTAGTGTGACAGTGACAGTTGCGTTTCGTTCTCTACGTAGCGATAGCGAGTAGCATGTTGTCTACGGGGCAGGTAAGACGGGAAAACCACACTTAATTTCACGACATGTAAACAATCACTTACACAAAATCAACTATTAAATCCATCTGAATCCAGTCTGTTACTAAGAGCACACACCAGTCATTCCCTAATCGGAAACTTAACCTACATAAAACATCACTCCGTTTACATATAGTTCTTTCGCATCTCCAGGTCTCGTTTCGCTGGTTTGATTCGTTATTGTGACTATGAGAATGTCGTTGGCACCTATGCAAATGACTATGTTGTCCTGACGCGTTTTGTTGGCTGAGGAAAATTACTACAGTCAACGACATTCTATATGAACATCCTATAGAAACGTTATGTAAGGCTAAGTTTTTGTCAAATAAACCATTTCGGTTATATGTGATGTGAGCCCAAGCTCAAAGAGGCAGAGTTCATTTTACTAACTTCAATCTCCAATCAGCCTAGCTTGATAGTATAACCATTACCTTGTAATTAGAATTGGATACTATAGTTCACGCGTCGGATTATGATCCCTATGACAGTTCCCTCAAGTCTCGTTTGTGTGAAACATTATATTTATTAATTAAATGTTAAATTTCTAATTAATTTAATGTGCTCAACTTTAAAAATGTTTAGGGGCTATCATTTGACGCGAGAGGTATAGACTGAGATTTTGATAACAAAAGTATTCAGTTGACTTGTTTTTTTACTAGGTCCCACTTACCATCAATTGAGGTGTTCAGCGGTATCTGGAAAAATATGAAAACAATGTTATAGAATGCTCATTTAAAAACTGATATTTTTATAGTGATATTAGCGATACAATAAGAGGGCAGTATTTACGATTAAAAGAAGGACCGATGAAAAGTCTCTATTAAAAAGATTGGGCATACGCTAGTCAAAGAGAGAGAAAAGTGTCCATATACTTCGTTTGTCGTTGAGCTCGGAAACTGGGATGATTGCCGGGAAATGGAGCATGCAAGAGTGACGTGCTATCAGAATGCACACGTCAGTTCAAGGCCGAGCTAACGTAGGTTAAATTATTAAATTTCACATCGAATTAAATCAGGCGGAACCACAGTATAAGGAGTACTTTTGGTTCAGTACCTATCATACTTTTTTTTAATCAACTTTTAAATTCAAAGCTCGGTTTTTCTTTTTGCTCTTGCAACATAGGTACTTATTTGTTTGGGTAACTACATATAGGCCGCCCGTGAGATTTATTTATTTACCCCCTTATTCATAAACGTCTACTAAAGTTGACATGCAGATAATGTCCCTTTCCGACGTTATTCGGCGGCTTGTCAACTTTAGTAGACGTTTATGAAAGGGGGTTAATCTTTATTGCACAATACATGAAGGTACAAAAGGCGAACTTAATGCCTTAAGGCATTCTCTACCAGTCAACCAGAGATTATGATATTTAAGAATATCATTTGAAAATGAGAGCGTAACTCCGATTGTATTGAAGCGGCTTTTAACGGCGGGTTCATGTGACTCTTAGTTAAGAACACTATCATAGTAACAATACAAGTACTTAATAATCTTATGAGATACCCAGCCTGTTCTTTGTTTGTTTTGTTTTATTTCGCCCACGAGGATGAAATGCTGCAGAAATCGAAATCCTTGACTGTTCATAAAGATATTAAAATCATTGATTGCAATTCAATTATCGCCATTTGAAGTGTAATATCAAATGTGTACGTTTTTAATATATGTGGGTATTGTTTTCCTCGTGTTACGAGAATAGTAGGTTCGATATTAATATGCTTAACTCACGGCATCAATCTGGAAATAAAAACAAGCGTAGGTAATAACCACACTGCATACTGTGATACAATCATACACATTAAAAAGGAAACCATTACTTTCGACAGTAAACGTAAATACCTGACACTTTATTATTTACCCCTATTTCATCTAGATAAGCTTCGCGCGGGTCGAGTATCAAATGAAAATGCTTTTTATGGCTTCTGGTAGACCAGTCGATGAAGTTCATTATAATATTCGAGAATATACACGAAATATATTATGCTACTAAACTTATTCTGTTGCTGTATTAAGTACCCCGTAAGAAAACTATTGTTACCTCCTGTCGTCCTTTTTTTATGTTAATTTCATAATTTCTTAAATAATCTTAATACCTTTCCAATTAGCTGACCAAGGGCGGGCAAGCTGTACCCGCACCTTTTTTGTACAACGTTCAGATAAATACATTCCTATATATAACCTACAAGATAAGGGCTTAGCATTAGCATGAAGATTCCACTACGCTGTTGGTTCATTTAAGAATTTTTTTAACAACTTTGTCCCTTGTAAAACAAATAACTATATTCCGTGATGTCATTTCGCTTGGTAACTCAAAAAACTTGATCTCGCTCATAAATTTCAATAATGATTCACTTGAAATGCACTGAAATATCAAATCAAGTTTTTATAAAGCTAGAATGCGGCTCCACGTTTTTTAATAAGTTATATGCAAGTAAAGTCTGCTGACACGGAAATTTAGTTTGCGTCTATAAAAATAATATAATATTTCAGCTTATGCACGAAAGGGATTGGGCTATAGTCCTCACGCTAGCCCAATGCGGGTTGGGGACTTGACATAGGTACAACTTCACCGAAAAGCTTAGTGGTAAATATCAAATGATATCCGTACATAAGTTCCGAAAAAATCATTGGTACAAGCCAGGATTAACCCGGATTGAAAGTTACTGTTTTAACAAAAACTGTCTGCGCGAATGGAGTAAGACCCAATTTATATTCCGTCATTTAAACTCGTAGTGTACGAGTACTTGGAAATTTAATAGATTAAAGCGTGGCGGGTGCTTGTTAAAAGTTACACACAATAACATTGTAATGCTTGATTGTGAACGTGCTTTCAAAACCTCCCAATTAACAATTGTGCAAAAGTAGACTTTAATACGTAAATTTTTAGGTTCATTTTTAACAGGCTAATTGTATACATGTATGGATTTCTGGGTTTGGAGGACATTGCTGTTTGAACTGTAATTCAACAATCTAGTTTACTTAACGTTATTATATTTTAAGACGACTGAACTTTCGCTGAGTCAAAAAAACTGTGGGAAGCTATAGAGGTTAAACTTTAAACCAGCAACAGTTTTTGTCTTACAAACTCATTTACATTACCTACATATATGTAAAGCAATTAGACACATATTTAAAGTGCTCCCTAAGATGATCCATTATATGCTGCGGTGATAGTTTAACAATAGCCAGGACGCACGCCTGCTTGCCATTGTCGTGGTATAAAAATATGTTACATCCAAAAACTGAAACGACAAAGACTATATAATTATCGAACTTGCTTACCAAAGTTCACGAAAATTGGTTGATTGGTATGTATTTAACACCTTGTAACTTACCTATGTTAAACAAATAAATCTTTGAATTTGAATTTGAAATGTGGCCTGTGGAGGAAAATAGCCCTTCAGACATATAAATAAATGTCCCAAACTTAAAACGTGAGGCAACAACAAGAAAAATTATTAATCTTAATCCTAACTAATAGATGTCAAACTTTTCTGAAGTTTTATTAACAAAACTAACTTAACTTATTTTTAATAACTTATCTGAAGTTATTCACTTCGCGACTTTCAAAAGTTTTTACCAGCTTAATTGAGCAGCCAATTATTGGGTAGGTACCCGTTGTTTTTTGGAAAAAATATGAGAATATTTCTTCGGTACTGATTCAATTAAAAACTTTTTAATTTATGATTTTCACCGTCACCGAAACTTGCTGAAAAATTATCTTTCTAACATGTACCTACTATTAGGTGTTGCACGGTAATAATAAGAATATTCATATAAAATGCAATACTACGCAATTTATCCGGTTTGCATGTCCAATGTTTTTTTCTCTTTCACTCTTATAAATTTCGGTATTTCGCCATAGCCCTCGTGCTATGATGCTCACATGATGGCTTAACCCGACCATGAAAGATGCCCGGTCGGTAATAATGACAAAGCTTGGCCCCTTTTTGTCTCTTTCCTTTTATAGGAATCGCACTAAGACTATCTTTATACAATTTGCCGCCAATCCATAGACAATTTGCCGCCGCGGGGTGAGGTTATTCCATTTGGGGTGGGGTGGAGCGTGTCCGTTCTGTATGAAATATGAATTATTTATTTTGTACTGTAATCATACTTTTGGTTTCTGTAAGAACAGTGTTTATAACATAAATATTATTATGAGGTTTTTTTTAAGGTCAAGCCTTTTACACAAACTTATGAATTATGTATTAATTTGTAGGAAAGCATAATTATTTTAATTTATTTCATAAAAACCTCAGACGCCTCGTCCAGTATTAGACTATATTAGATTTAGACGGGAATTCAGTACTTTGAAGCTTTACCTTTTATTATTCTAACCTAAAGCCTTGAGGTTGATTCTGTTTCAACAATTTGATATGAGATTTATCTTATTTTATTTGGTTTCGACTGAGTCGTGTTATCAGGGGGGCTAGCCTAGATGGCAAGCGTATACATAGATAACCGCCGCAAAAACGCGGAAATGAAAAAAAAAACGGGATGACAGACGTAACGAAAAGTCACATGATCACCACACATTAATTCACTTCCGATTGGCTTTTTCTAACAACGGTTGTCACATTGCTAGGCCCCCAGGCATCTCATGCGCACCAAGTGGGAGCGAAATGACTTACGAGACGACTCTTGATTGTATTTTATCAGCACCAATCCGCGTGAGCCGCTAACGCTGATTGGTGCTCACGCTCAAGGTCGTAAATATCAAAATAATATGAAAACAATCCAGTTGTTGAATTTGAATCGGCTTCCTTAAATGGAAAGATATAATAAATTGTGCCCACCCCCCGGGGGCTGGGCTCTAGAACGAAATTGAAACAGCTTAATCAATTTGTTTCATTCTAACAACGGCTTAATATTCAAGATGATTTCATTAATTAATGATTTATTTTATAAGCTACCTGAATAACAACCTTACTATTAAAAAAGAAAATGTTTGTATCTTATTTATCTTATTTTATTTTTCTTGTGCTTTTACTTAAAATATTTGTAAATTAGTTAAATCTAGAATTTTTCTTATTTTGGTAACTTTTTTTAGATTAGGCTAGACATTAGTTTATATTGACATAAAAAGTCTTTAAAATTACACCCAATGTGATATTTTGCTCCTTTTTCTCGTGCAAATCAATTTTTAAAAGTCTCTTCCTAAAATACTTTTTCATATTTATGTAGATTCCATGCCTTCACATATTCTCATCCAAGAGTCAATACTAGTACTAATTCGAATCCCGCTCAAGTCGACAATTGCATGTTCCATGCATGATTTTTTATTAATTTTTGTAAGTATAATTTATATCGTTTCAACACCGAAAATAATAAATATACTTTTGTAAACCATCACATTATTTTATTAAAAAATATTTAAAATGAAAATGTGTTCGTGGTTGAAACGCTCATAATTTTTGGCGCGAATTCGATAGAGCGTGATGACGTCACACGTTGGACGGTCCAACTGACGTTTGCTACTAATGACACTTATGTGAACTAATCTGTCGAACGCGTGACGTCACGTGACGTTTCGCGTATTTCGCTCACTAGCTTTTCGCGGGCAAATTTTGTACTATTTATTTATTATTTTAAGCAATTAAATGATAATTTAATAACGGAAATGCATTTGTAACATGATATAACGGTAACAAACATCCGAATAAAATATATTTCGTTCAAATATAAACTTCATGCATGAGACTAATTCAGCTTAATTTTTCGCCCAATCTGTGCATGCATTTCCGTAACTAATACGAGCTAAGTTAGCAAAGGTGAGCTTTTGGTTTTGGGCTAGGCCAGTGTACTCTGGCTTTGGGATCAATTAAAAAAAAACATTATCAAGAAACATGCATACGATAATCTAAGAAAATATATGTAATTTTGGCGACAGAACAGTTTTTTCTGCGACATTAGTACTATTGAATATGGTGTACTTCTCATGTACACATACCTATTTATTTTTAAGAAATAAGAAATACACTGTTACGTATTTCGGTATTTATATTGTAAGTGACCATGTAAACGGTTTTACCAGGTTTGACGCATGGTAGGAGAGAAGAGGAGTTTGTTGAGAACCATAGAAAATAGAAGAGGAAAGATGCTTCGACACCTGCTACGACACGAGAAATTTATCAAGAACATAATTGAAGGGAGAGTTGAGGCAAGGAGGCGGAGGGGCAGACCAAGGAGAACATACATAGATCAAGTAAAGGAAAAACTCAACGTCGTGTCGTATCAGGATGTCAAGGAGAAGGCAGAGGACCGACACTTATGGAAATCGCTCCACCGACATGAGTATAACTCTTAAATATATGATGATGATGACCATGTAAGCTTGAAATAATATATTGAGATCCCTATTCACCCCAGCCATCCCTATTCACCCCGTTTGACGGTATATTAAATACAAATATACTTAATCTGAAAAAGCACTTATTTTGGTAACCTTCTGGAGTTACTATGATTCAGAAAGCGTTTGGAATATCAAATCGGATTGAACGCGACTTGATCAAAGCTCGATAGCAATCGATACGGTCAAGCCTTCATTAGTGCAATTTTCGATGCATAGCTGGGATAACCAGGTTTTGAACCGGATTCTGAATTTTTGTACAAGATAATGGGTAATATCGTGCCGAACGTTATTAATCAATCGCGGAATGTTACTACATTCATACGCACAACAAAACTGTAAAACGCGGTACATCCGGACCAATACGACTTTCAAACCTTTAAGGAAAGAGTATATGGGAGCATCAAAGGCCGGTAACTCATACCCCATCATGGTAGGGGTTGCAACCCCTGTGGTATGAGTGTCGATGGACGACAGTAAAGGTGCCCACTGATTATCAGTTCGCCGGACGATATCAGCCTGTCAGTTAGAACAAAAATTTGACAGTTCTGAACAACTGACAGGCCGATATCGTTCGGCGAACTGGTAATCAGTGGGCCCCTTAAGTAATTGCTTACCATCAGGCGATTCGTCTTTCTCGTTTGCTGACTTAAAAAAACCGGACAAGTGCGAGTCGGACTCGCCCACCGAGGGTTCCGTACTTTTTTGTGTTTGTTGTTATAGCGGCAACAGAAATACATCATCTGTGAAATTTTTAACTGTCTAGTTATCACGGTTGATGAGATTCAGCCTGGTGACAGACAGACGACAGACAGACAGACGAACAGGCAGACGGACAGACGGACAGACGAACAGACGGACAGAGGAGTCTTAGTAATAGGGTCCCGTTTTTACCCTTTGGGTACGGAACAATAAGAAGTTACATTTGATAGCAAAGATTCAATGATTGTACCTAGTTAACTAACTTAACTTACTAACTTAACTAATGTAGATGAAACTGTACCTTCGGTTCCGTACATTATGCGGAAACATGGGCTATAAAAAAAAGCTGTATGAAAAGAAATCGCTCACTACTTACATAATTTTCCACACAAAACTATACCCTAAACAATAAACATCAAAGAGATAAGCCAATAATATTCCGCCGCGACGAAAACAATGGACCACAAAAACAATAAAGTAACATCAAAAGTGAAATAAGAGTCTGCATAACAAGGGATCGACGAGGCTCCCTTGAGGGCAACTATTAGATTTGCATAGTTTGAGCCAGCTTTTAAGAGTCACACGAACCTGCCTCTAAAATCACCGAATGGGCCCTACGGAAGACCAGCGCTGGCTTTATAGCTAGCAGTATGCTGAGTTGGGTCCATTTCGTGATGCACACTTGATGATCTCTTCTTTTCTTGCTGTTGTTGTCTGTACATGTTCGTACTTGTGTTGTGATCGTCACGAATAAATGTCTTTTATCTTTATCTTTATCTTTAAAAAGCCGCTCTCATACAATCGGCTCCGTTCGCTCCGAGCAATTATTAGGGTTAGCACAACTTGACTTCCCTTTGCGTGCACGACCACAGATATGATAATGACTTGAATTTTGACAACCCTAAATAGCCGAAAGGGATAGTACCATATATTAGAAAGGGATAGCATGATTAGACCCTGAATCGCTGTCAAACTTCGGTTTTGTAGGAAGTTTCCTTTCTGTAAGGTAGTACTATAAGTATAAGTATAAGGTAGTAGTATAAGTATATTTATTCTGTGTTATAAGTAAAAAGAAAGTAAAGCGATTACTACTATGTTTTTACTCGCTCTAGCAAAGAAAATATAGATATATTATATTATTTCAGAATGTTTGCGAGCGTAAATTGAACTGTATTGCCACAGGGCGGACACGCCATGACGCCATACATCAAAAATCATTTGCGTTTCTATGTGGACTATGTGTGAACGGCACGTCTGTACACGCGTCATGCGTCATTGTGTGAGTAAGTTCTGAGCGGTCGGCAAACGGTCGTCAATCTGCTGTCGCGGGGCGAGGTAATTCGCATCATCGGGGCGGGGCGGTGCGTGGCCGTTCTGTATGATAATACTATATTTATTCTGTGGTATGGCGGCGGCTCAGCTATACCTATTCGTGTGGCTCTTAACTTAAAAACCTATTCTTATTTGCAGTATATTTCGAACAGACATTAGATCTTTTATGACTTTTTTATGCGTCTTTTCTGTCATATTACAAGTAATTAATATATGGTTTGGGATTTTACTTTTGTTGAACATCAATGACGCTAGGCGTACTTGGTGATAAAAATACTTCATTTGTCTGTTTTTTTTCTATAAGAATAAAAATATCTGTTACATTTATTTCAAATACTAATCAATCAAAGCCTTTTGTTTTTTTTTTAAGTCCTATAATCGTCAAGAGCACAGATGTCATTTCTAAGAACAAATTAAGTAGATTATTTTATTAAATATTTTGATTTGGTGCAAGCGCGCACTGCTTGCCCTTAGAGTTGGTCAAAGACGCTTAGTCTTACTAAGAAGGCATATAGTCGAGAAATTGGGACGGGTACCACCGTGGCGAGGTGGCCTAGGGGTTCATAGCGTTAGCAGCGATAGCTAAAGATGCCGGTTCGAATTCGGCCTTCACCATTGGAGGGCTTCGTCACTTTTTCTTTAATATATGACATCTATTACAGTTTATAGATTACAATGATAAAGGACACAAAAAGCTACATTATTCTCCTAAGATTCACGGTCCTAGTACCTGTATTACAAATTACATCAATTTACTTTAAACTATATACAAATCAATATCAACTGTGACAGCGTCGCATTTCTTTTGTAACGCTCGATTTAAAAACAAAAGAAATCCAACCATAAATGTCCTTCACTGTCGATTTCGAATTCAACTGGCAATTTTTTGGTTGGTGGGTGGTGGGCCTTATGAGGCTATAATAATAACTCCCCCACCGCGATGACAGAGGGTGAGTCAAACTACTAGAATAGATTTGAAATTCATATCAATTCTTTCTGTTCAATTCAACTGATCACTCGAATCAAAATGATTGCAAAGTCAGTAGACCGATGAACTCGTTTGGTTTATTTCAAAAAGAATTGTCATTTGCAGGGTCACAATGTTCTGGCAAATGCTGATTTCTGAAAGAAAGATTCATTTCGACGTCTATTCATCTTCTATAAATAACCTGTTTTCGATAATATTTTAAAAGTTTATAAAGTTATGCTCCTCGATTGTATGGGAGCGGATTTTTGGCGGTGGGTTCATGTGACTCTTAAAACACTATTAGAAGATGGCAGATACTTTTGGCATTTTGTTCTGACCGCTACTGTAAATGCTGACTGTACATAACATTGACTGTACATCCTACTCTACAATTCAAAGTACGAAGCCAAAGTCGCGAAGTTCGATAAAATTGCCCCATTGCTACTCGTAACTTTCTTGTCATACAAGTTCCTCACAATAGCAACTTTCCAATTGTGTTGAGCGGACGACAATAGATAAATTATACGTGTACTTTTTATTCTAAAGTCCTTGTGGAAATTCCTTGATCGTGGTAAGACGGGTGTTTTTAATTAAAATTAGTGGCCTGGCTTTTTCTCGAATAGTCTTCTAAAAATCGATTTTCGCTCATGTCGTCTCGCATATCGGTTTTGTTTGTAATTGCAGTTTAATGTCACAGAAAATTATACTGTTTTTCAACTGCGTACTTTCCTTATTTTTTGATATATCTGTTTAATTATTTTTAGACATTATATTGAGGATAATCACAGTCATTTGGTATAAAATTGAATAACCCATTTAGTAATTATCAATTTAGAGCAGTTCAAAGTCAACTCTGGGTTGTGAAATTTTTGAACGTTCACGAATAATAATTTATTATTAATAAATAATTGTTACATTAGTTAATAGGACAATTATCATTAACTGGGACCAAAACTCAAAAATGACCAAAATAAATGATATCTACGATTTTTTTACCATAAATTATTATTTAAATTATACTACAGCATAAATTATTAATATGTGACCCAAGTGATATAGGTAAGAACCTCTGAGGGAAAATGGGTTATCGTGGAAAATACATTTACTAAGATAACTTGTAAAAAACGATGAAATTTTTCCTGAAACACAATTCAGTAATAATCTAAACAGTTCATTTTTTCAGGCAAATATCATCGTTGTTTCGCAAAAAAAGCATTTGTTACCAGATATTAAATAATATTAGCCCAAATGATGTGAGCTAGAACTGAGACATAAATAAGAAGCCTGTCCAGGCCTTAGTTGTCTTACTAATAACCTGCCACAACTTGTTCACAAACGCAGACGAAAAAGATTAATGGTACCTACAAGTCCAGAGGTGCCCAACTCGAGGGGGCTCAAAATTAAATTAATAGTTCTACAAGCACCCCACGTCTCATCAATATGAGATGTTTACGACACTTGAGTGTACGTACGATAAATCAATTTTTTATTTCTCATGCTCTGAAAGAGGGTCATTGTTGTTCTAAAAGGTGTGCAGAAAACGTTCCAAAGTACTTTTTTTACGATAAGCAATTGAAATTTGGCTTTAAATGGATTTGTTATACAATTTCCATTCTGATATTTAACTCCCCATTCCATAAATAACGATACTTTTGCCTAAATTGTTAAATGAAATTACCCTCAAAAAATACTATAAAAATGTAAACTTAGTCATGTTTTAAAAAAAACGCATGTTTAACTCGGGTGAACTCTCACTGCGTTCGCGCGCCAAACTACCTCGGCAGAAATGAGTGCCTTTCATCCCTTGGTTAACATATAATTATCTACTATAAATGTTGTGAGTTTTAAAGTGCTCAATTTCTCAAGGTTTATATTAGATTATATTAGTAAAGTAAAGGGGTTTAGTGTATAGACATTATTTGAACCGTTTTCTTCTATTGAAATATTAATTAGTCATTATACAATATTAAAAGGTAAAAATAATTAAGGCACTCAATAAAAATACATTATGCTGTTAAAAAAACACTGATATGTAAAAAAAAAACATAGGTACATCTCAAAGTATAAAAAAACCTATGTTCTGTATTGTTATTTTGCTAGTTAGGTTTAAGCGGTTAAAGGAGGGAAGCATTCCCATTTTGTCCCTATTGCCCAATAAAGCTCCGACTTCCCCAGATTTCCCTACTATGCCAAACTTGCGTTTATTACCGGCTAAGTTGTGGGTCAAGTATGCCAAGCAAGCTTATAATGCCCTAAGAGAATAATGCTTTCAGAATGCTGATGAGGCTACCTAGGTGGTGCAGTGCTTCAATCATGTTCGCTGAGGCCCGAACTGTTGACTTAATATATGCGAAAGAAAATTGCATCTATTATAAGTCGTGTAAGAAATAGCCACAACTACTCTCTTCCGAGACTCGCGAACCACGTCACTGACACAAGCCTCGTCATCGTGAACATGTGAACAGCATGATGACGTAGCTTGTCAAACACTGATTTAAACTTTCACGATTTTTACTCATTATTATTTACAACGACGGGACTTAATCGCGTAAAATAAGTATTAAATTTACCTCCGACGTTTCGAGGTCGGCGTTGTCCCCGTGGTCTCGGAGAAGACTGGCTAAAGTTGACATCAACATCTTCTAAGCGCGCGAGTTTTAATACTTATTTTACGCGATTAAGTCCCGTCGTTGTAAATAATAATGACGTAGCTTGTGTCAGTCACATGAATCGCGAGTCTCGGAAGAGAGTACCAGGCGGAGTATATTATTATACCATGGCCACAACAGCATACTGAAACTGGTTGCAGGCAGATTTTATAGTGTCCAATTCAAAAATACTGAGCTGGACAAGTCGAATCTGCATGGCAGAATGAAATAATATATGATTGTGTGTATTATTATTAATATATACTTATATATGTGTGTTTTTTTATAACTTACAGACGCCGACCTATCGCTGACAGACCTGAAATTAAAATAGGTATATTATTTCATTTAATTACCTTGTCAATTTAAAACACTTATTGGACTATAAACTGAAATAGATAACATACACTAAAGAAAAAGTGACCTAGTCCACCGGTGGCCAAGGCGGGAATCGAACCCGCGTCTTCAGCTTAGGCGGCTAACGAGCTGGCCACTAGACCACCCGGCCAAGGCGGTACATATTGGACTGTTGTTTATCACGTAGCATGCAGATTTATTATTAATTCCAAAATAATCTTTACAAAAATAACCTGGGTATGAAACTTCAAAAAGGAATTTAACTGGAAATATGCTCGTTATCGCAGTTTCAACGGAATGCTAGTATATTTATTTCCTTTCCGCTACATAATACCATAGAGTAACTTATACTAGAGCGGTACTGTCATAGTAAATTTTGTAACCCCAGTAAATTCACTGCCATCTGTCGACACACTTTAAAACTAAAAATAAATATTTATAAAAATACGTTAAAATTAATTTAAATATGGATAAATGTTTTTTTTTATTTGCATTAATTATTTTTATGATTTTGACCCATGTTCTTTTACTGATATGCGTTAAAATTGTTAAATAACAAACGAAACCGTCAACGCCATCTATACGACAGTAGGCCAAAACTAGTAGCGCCCTCTGAACGAGAATCAAATTTTCTTGATTTTCGAGGCATGCTTTTTCCTTAGACTGTATCCATCTATTACGGAGTTATATCTATCTTTGATAATACCTAAGTACTTCATTTTACTTCAACCATTTCATTTACTTTGAACAAAATTTTCATTTTAATTTATTCAAGTACAGCGCGGTTTCCCGTTACTTTTGCTAGGACTTCGAAATTAAAAATTAAACAAGTTCAATTGAAATCGATAGCCCTTGAATGCGAAACTTTACTAAAAGAAAATGTAAATGTTGTACAGTCTCGTCTATATTGCATATCGACTGTGACCGACGTGTACAAAGCAGACGGTCAATCAATGGACGCCTTTTCTTTCTTGCGATTTTAGTAAAAAAAATATGGTTGTCTCTAAAGTTGGTTTACGGACGATAATTTTGCGTGATAACTTCATAAGAAAACATTGATGAAAAATTGCATAAATACTTTTAATTATGGATTGAATACATGTTACTATTACTTAATAGTGCAATATATTATTATCTATCAAATACAATTTAAAATTAAATAAATAACTACCTAAACATAGAGTATAAAAATTAAACTAACCTAAAACATAAAACCCAATCATAAAAAAAATGCCCCGTCCAACAAGTCGGCCTGCGGCATGGACCCCATTACGCCGGCGGCGTTACCTCTCTGTACCGCTAGGGCGATACGCTGAGAGAGGTACGCACCGGCCCTACGGTTCCCTGTGGAATCGACCAGCCGTGCCGACAAAGCTCTCATAAATGTCTTCATGTCGGATGACCAAGGACCCAGAGTCTCTATTGCGAGCGCCGCAAACTCATAGTCGTTAACTAAGGTCGAGTATTTGCGGCGCTTGAGAATCTGGGCCTGGTCAGCCGCAGCGCCAGCCTGGATGCGGGTCGCCCCGATGTGGGACTGTGCAAGGGTGTCAATGCACGTCGCGTCCCACACCAGGGCTCTTCCTAATTTCCACGGCACCAACGTGGCTCCGTCGGGACGCTTGCCGTCGTCTCTAGCCATGCCCACTGGTTCTAAAACTGCAGGCACAGAGACAGTGGCAAGCGCGCGACGGACCAAATCGTTGATAGTGCCATGGCGATACATGCGGCCGGCGCTTTTTGCGCAAGAGAGGCCATGACGGCCCAGCTGGTCCACACCTTTGCCGCAGGCACACGTGTGGGAAACACAAATTCTGGACCCAAGCCTCAAGCCTATTGCTATCCTTAAGCTACTTGGGTCGAGAACCGTGCCTATTGCCTTGGAAGGGAGAGCCTGTAACCAGTGGCCCGACTCGGGGGCCGAAACCGCCAGAATGCGAGCGCGTTCAAAGTCGTCTGGGCTATTTTCTACAACTGAGGCATGGACTACCTCTAGACGAGGGGAGTCCCACGCCCGTTGAATATGCTTGGCGTCTGGGATGTCCGCACTCGGGCACGACTGGCACCATGCTTCTCTGGCCTCCTTGAGGCTCGCTACCTGATCATCGAGTATCTGTGGAAGGTTTAGAATGACACCGATGAGAGACAGCGAGCCGTACACGGAAGACAGAAAAGCAGGTAAGGCCGAGCTGGCCGAAGTGCGAACTCCGAGCCCCCCAAACCTAATTGGGAGAACCGCCTGGGTCCATGATCTAGAATCAAAGTGTATATTTAAAATTTTCGATAGCGTTGTCTGAAGAGAGGAGTCAATGGATGAAAGAATTGAGGGAAATTTCCAAACTGGGCAGCTACGTAGCACATACATGAATTTTGGGGTAAATAGACAGAAACGGATGATGAAGAGAGCCATATGCGGGTTTATTTTGAAAAGTAACTCTGATGTAGTGTGAAATAAATTTAGCTTACAGTTAATAACAGGTGCAATAGCTTCGCCAAAGATTGGTGAGCCTAAAAGAGTGAGATCTGATTTTGATTGGACTGAAATATTTGGTAAAACTTCGTTAAAATTTTTCAAAATGTCAGCTTTCTTGTCAGAAGGAAGGTGTTCAGGGAAAAATATTTCACATTTGGTATAATTTAGTGAGAGTCCGATTTCTGTAAACTTTTCTATAATACATAATATATCTTCTAAAACCGTTACAGCGTCTCCTCCAAGAGATCCGTCGTCTAGATACCATATGTTGAATTTTGAATTTAAACTTGATATGATGGGGTGGATGACTAGACTAAAAATGGCTGGCCCAAGCGGGTCCCCTTGTTGGCAGCCCATGTACGATGAAATGATGTTATCTCCAAATAGCAATTTTGTCGGTGCTCCGTAACATTGCCAAATGTATTTGTAGATGTCTGGCAGTTCTTTTTTTACCGCTGCCAGCAATGCACCGCGATCGACCGAATTAAAAGCGTTTTTTACATCTATTTTTTACAAAAATTTCGAAATCCGGACCACTTAAAAACGTGCGTGCAGCGTGAACTGCCGCCTCACATCCCCCTTTTACACCAAATCCCAGCTGCTTGGGCTTGAAGAGATGCGTCAGTTTATCATTAAATTTCTTACAACACAGCTTTGAAGCTAAACGCCTGAACGTGCATCCCACAGCAATCGGGCGAATACCACCATCCTTTTTTGCGAGAGCTACTAGGTTGGCGCCGTACAAAAGTGGGGCTATCTCGGCGTGCACGAGTCCTGAAAGCATTAGATTGATAAGTCCTGTTATTTCCTTTACCAGGGCAGAACTCGTGTCACCTAAAGGTGTAGTGGTTAGGTCCTTAAGGTGCTGGGGAGATAATCCGTCCATCCCGCCGGCAGATCCGTTGGGAAATGACAATATTGCCGACTGTACTACGTCCTCTGACACGACAACTGTGGGATCGTCGGCGGCGGGTGGATCTGGAAGGCTCGAAGAGGCAGCGGGGACTGGGTGTTTTTCCCTCAGGGCGGCGTAAGTCTCGGGAGAGTGCGTAGCTAAGTCGTCGCACGAGAAAAGAAGCCGGGCAGCTCCCCCCACGTCTCCATCCGAAAGTTTATTTTCGATGGACCTAACTTTAAAGGCTAGTGAACTTGCAGGAGTGCGAGTGTTAATATTACGACCTTGCGAGATGATAGGCGAGTCGGAAATAGAAAACGTATTACTTTTTATTTGAGAGGTGAGTGACGATTTCTTGGATCTATCTGCATGCAAAACTTTGTAAGGAAACGTGAGTAGACGCTCCCATGACTGAAATGAATTTTCAGCAACAACCTTAGCTACGCACTCGGTGAGGCTTCGTGCAACAGTAATGCGTGCACCACGAGGTATCCTTTTTATGACTGGTTTGTTGGTCTTCAAAAGCCCTAATTTATTGGCGAGAGATGATGCATCTGTAGGTGACGTTGATACTGTTGCTGTAGGGCCCCTAGCAAAGTCTGATGGTACGGGTTGAGACGCGCTGGGCAGCGGGGTGTCGACAACCATACGGTTGCCATGTCGGCGACCCGTATGGATGGCAAGCCCCCGCTGTCCTTTGTATTGTTTGTTATCAACACAAATGGGGCAATACAGCAAATCCGACGCCTTAATGCATGGTTGTGAAGACATTTAAAATCTCGGGATATAAAATAAAAACTACTTAATTCTAAACTTATAAATTTACATACAAACACAAGCGGTGAATTATAAAATAGGTAGGTCATAAAAACACAACAACATTTCACTAAAAATTCGACACATGGCACATTTCTTTCATATTCATTATTCAGGATAATTTTATTTATTTAGTGTTTATTTTTCCATCAAGTAAGTAGGTACTTGAGCGGTAACTGAGTTTGCTTCGGAGTAGCGAAATCAATGGCAGTGGCAGATAACTAGAGGCTCCAGGTAGCAACGCAGGATCGCGGCCGGCTCTCCGCTGCCACGCTCTTGCCGCCATGGCCGGCGCCGCCCGCGCCCGGTGCACGGAACCTGAACGGACCCATTATCACGCTGCACGGAGCAACGTTTGCTACGCTGCTGCTGCGTCCCGGTCCCGGGCTTGAAGTCGTCCTCGCTTAGATCACCACTCCTAACGCCACTCGTCGCTACTCATACGTGGATACAATTAATCGACGGCTTTTCAGGAGATTTTGAAATCTTTTCGAACACTGAAATCTTAAAATTTACGCAAGAAAATTTTTGTCAACCACTTGACGTGACAGTTCGTGTCAAAGAATAAAAAAAGGTAGGTAAATAAAGGTAATTTCTAACTTCTTCGGGTTTAAAAAAAATTCAATCGGAACGTAAAAACGTCGTAACAATTTCAACACATCTTACTAAAACATTATGTATTAACTGTTAAGGGGCCCACTGACTATTAGTCCGCCGGACGATATCGGCCTGTCAGTTAGAAAAAAAATTTGAGAGTTCCGAACAACTGACAGGCCGATATCGTCCGGCGGACTGATAGTCAGTGGGCCCCTTTATGAATAGGTAAGGAATTTTCCTAAGCAATGTACACATATAGTTAATAGTTTTACGTTTATGCAGCCATAGCAAATTTGTGTAAATGCACTCAAAATGCACTAATACGTCAAGGAAGTAAATATGAAGATTACGTAAAACCCTATACAAACACTAACACTACATAAGTACATTCATATATTCTTAAGTGTCGGATGATCAACAACAATACATCCCTATTGCAATTGTATGTATACTATTATGTACTTAACCTATGTAAACGATGTATGAGTATTCTCACATAATAATACTAATATCACGTGGGAATTTATTATATAAGTCGTAAGACAGAACTTTTAAGGCTATATTTACACAGTTTTATATGTAGTTTAGTTTAGTTTTTATATGTACCTATAAAACTATTGTTACTTTTTGTTTTGCTAGTACTTAAAGAGGATACAAATGTGTTGGGCTTTATTAATTTTATAAAAAAAATAAGCAAAAAGAGATGGTAAGTTAGTAAGTAGAAGATACAGTTATATCCATGTTCATGTTTGGTAGATTATTGCTAATAATATTTTAATTTCATAGATAGCTACGGATTCTACGGAATATACAAAAAACCGGCCAAGTGCGAGTTGGATTCGCCCACTGAGGGTTCCGTACTTTTTAGTATTTCTTATTATTATTTAGAACGACGGGACTTAATCGCGTAAAATCGGTCTTCTCCGAGACCACGGGGACAACGCCGTCCTCGAAACGTCGGAGGTAAATTTAATACTTATTTTACGCGATTAAGTCCCGTGGTTGTAAATAATAATGAGTAAAAATCGTGAAAGTTTAAATCAGTGTTTTTAGTATTTGTTTTTATAGCGGCAACAGAAATACATCATCTGTGAAAATTTCAACTGTCTAGCTATCACGGTTCATGAGATACAGCATGGTGTCAGACAGACAGACGGACAGACAGACAGACGGACAGACGGATAGACGGACAGACGGACAGACGGACAGACGGACATCGGAGTCTTAGTAATATGGTTCCGTTTTTACCCTTTGGGTACGGAACCCTAAAAAAGTTTCCCTTAGCTAGGAGGACCAAAGAAGACCTGACTGCTAGCGTGAGTTGCGTTTTCGCGCTAGACGGTCTGTTCATGATTACAGCGAAACATCGCATTTGCAATCTCTAAACTTTACCCATCCGATGCAGAACCGCTACATTTCTCATTTTTTTTATCCCCATGAAGTACTGATCCGTTGGCACACACGCCTCGAACGCTATATTTTTTGACATGGCATCAATGAGTGTGTCCACCGCCTTACATCAATAGCGCACGACTCCGCTTAACATTAGAACGCGTTCCATGCCGTCGCTTCCGACCTCTCATGTGACTATCGTATTGAAATGTGAGCCGTGACAGCAACTATGAACAGCTAAATAGCGTATACTTATGCTGTTCCCTTCAATATGGTCTTGAATAATATCTAGACGAACAAATTAATTAAAAACGTAATTTAATTGATTACAATTAATTTTGAGTCCCGAGTAGTCGAAGAAGTTTTTATTGTTTAAAATATGATATAATAGAACAAAACCTTTAGGCTCAGCAGGTCATTTTCTGAGAACGCCACTTTCTAAGGCATTTTCTAAGAAGGCCACTTTCTGAGGATATCACTTTCTGAGTGAGCCACTTTCTGAATTCGACACTATGAATTTAAAAAGTGACACTCAGAAAGTGGCGTCTGTGGCGTTCTCAGAAAGTAACCTATATCGTCGAGTCGAAAGTGACATCCTCAGAACATGACGAAACTGAAATTAAGTGACCTATACTCCGCTTAAATCAAACAAAGAGCTAGGATTTTTATCACCCCACTCCAAGCAGTATCTTTTGGTCATAAACTCAAGTTTTCCGAATGTAAATGCCCTACTTCGCGGGGGTGATTAAGAATTATGTTTTACTTTGTGGGGGTGGTCAAAAATTATTTTTATGACACATTAAACTTTACTAGCCAAATATAAAAATTGAGGGTTGTACTCTTATTTTTTAAACCAGCTGCATTTAGAATTAGGCTAAGTAAAATTATGTTACGGTATAAACCTTCATCTTTCTAATAATTGAATAAAAGCTATTAAATTATTAGAATCGGACCAAGTCAACTCTGCATGGCATTTGCCATAACAAAGTGTGGCAATTTCATAATTAATGTCAAATTTCTATTAAAATATATTTATAATAACACTCCCTCACTGTTCTGTTCAAGTTGGTACAAAGTTAGCTTAGACGAACTCTATGATTTTTCTACATTTGCATGATTTTTATTCGGACTTCGAGAAATAGATAAACATATAAGATATAAAAGATTCCAACGAAGTAGGAAGTTCCTACTCCCTACTAGGCACCTCGTACTTTCCAAAGTTAATATACTTTAAGGACAAGTATTACAGCCTTGGACACTGGAGGCCTTGGTCATTATTTTCCTTTGTATATGTCATTATTTTCCTTTCTTAGAAACTATTTTCTTTTAAAGTTGCCCAACTGCAAAACTTGAAATAAACGAAATGACTTTTCCAGCTCAAATACACTCCGACTTGAGAAGGTAAATGTCAATATTTGTTGTGTCAATACACACTACAGAAACCCCATATTAATATTACGCTGCACCGAAACTCAACAAAACAGTATTTGCACTCGGGTGTTGCACTTTACCGGTTATTTCATTAACTTCACGCTCACACTCGTTGTGACATTAGAAAATGTACCCTATGCTGTACATGATAAGGTTGGCTTTTCGTGGATACGTCAAGTCGAGTTGGTAAGTTCGGAAAGTAATCCGGTTATTTGCAAACAACCAAAACAAATTGAATTGGGTTCACGTTCGCGATACTGCTTTTATTTATAAACGGCTTGGAGAAAGAAAGTTGTGACGTTCCGTACAAAAATGGACCTTAGGATTGTTGGCGCTTGCATTATTATAAATCATACTTTTTTTACGAAACGTGGAGGTTCACAGGAGTAAGTTTAATTTTCTAAGGTCCCTTTACATATGAACTGAAGGAATTTTTAAGTTTTTAAGCATGCGTACTTTCAAAATTTCATAGGTAGGTACTTTTAGGCGGGTTTTAGTGTCACGCGGACCGTCCGTGCGAATCGCTCCGCACAGTCCGCACCGCCAAATTGTATGAAAAAACTGTCCGCGCGGACGGTCGTCCGCGCGAACCACTCTAAAACGCTCATAATATTAGTCCGGTGCGGAGCAATCCGCACGGACGTTCCGCGTCACACTAAAACCCGCCTTATACTTACGTGAAAATGGACTCAAATTTTGTGTCTATATTCGCTAGTACGAGAGACAAAACTGCAAGAAAAAAAAACAATGGGCCTTCTTTAGCGCAGGTACCTTATTCTCTGAACAATATTTGTTAGCTGTTAGTTTTCCCCTATTGTTATTATCTTACCCGCTGAAAAAACAAATGTAAAAAAATCTAGAAGGAATTTATGTAATGCTAATGCAGAAAAAGGCTTACGGCCTGATTCGAACATTAATATGCGTCAAATGTAAGGGATAGTTACGATATGGATGGATCGGATATGTCAGTGTCAAAAGTGACGTTTCTTCAAACAAAAACGTCACTTTTGACACTGATATATCCGATTCATATCGTAACTATCCCTAATATTTCCAAAAGATTCTTTACATAATGTACGAGAATGTAAATGCTATGTGATTGTACTTATATAAAAATTTGTATGTTACTATGTCACTTTTCAAAATAAATAGTAGAATTAATTTCAACTTCATCACCGGATGCTATCAGGTGAATACATTTCAACCCTTTAAATTTAAAGACATTAAGCAAGCTAAAACGAGAATGTCACAAATAAAGGTGATAAACTCCTTTTTCACAGAAACCCAAAGACACAATCTAATAAACGCTATACAATGTTTGCTTCACCCATTGTACATCGAAACGACCCACAAATTGAATTGAAACGTGTCCAGTGATCTCATGGTGTCATTCTACATGTTTGGCGAGTAGGATAGAATTCAAGGCACAGCAGAATTTCTATAAAGTTGCTATAAGCTGCTATATTTAAATGATTTAGCTTTATATCAGCCATAAAATCTACTACTGAACTGTCTGGAATTGATGGCCAGCAGCCACCATCCACCAGCTTTTAGCAACGCTCTTAGAAGGTCCGTCCACCTTGCCATGGATCGCTATGCGAAGCATTTCCCTCTTATTTTATTTTAGGATCTTATTACCCCAACCTCAATTCTGGATGTGATTCGCTTATTGCCGCTTGACGCGTTCAATTTATACGATTATTACTTTTTCACCTCAGCAGCTCGAACAAGCCTACTTTCGTCACTCCCTGGAGTTTTTTTTTGTTTGTATTATTCTGTGTAATTCGAAATACATTTTAACCTTTAATATGTGCAACACGAGAGCAAAGTTACTTTACATATCGTGTTTTTGAGTCCCTCGCTACGCTCAAGATTTTAACTTAGAATCAATCAATTATAGAATCTTTCCCTTTCTCGGGACTCAAAATAAACACTCGCAAGAAAAACCAACTTTCCTCTCTTGTTGCACAAATAACTATAGTTTTACATTTTCACATTTTGCATTTACATGATGATGGCAAACAACATCCATCGAGGCTACATACATCCATCTCTTTGTAACGCATAATTGTGTGAGTTTTCTATTTACTATAGTATTTTTCACATAGCTTGGATACGGTGACAGCAGTGAGATCAATACAATTTCGCATTTTAAGGTTTTAATTGTATGAAGATGACAGCTTTCAGTACCTATAAAAATATTATAATCGTTTTCAAATCTCACGGTAGTCACACGGTCATATTAAACTGGGCCCATATAATCGCCTTCAAATCTCACGGTAGTCACGGTCATAATTATACTGGGCCCAAATAATAGTCTTCAAATCTCACGGTAGTCACGGTCATATTATACTGGGCCCATATAACCGTCTTCAAATCTCACGGTAGTCACGGTCATATTATACTGGGCCCATATAACCGTCTTCAAATCTCACGGTAGTCACGGTCATATTATATTGGGCCCATATAATCGTCTTCAAATCTCACGGTCATATTACACTGGGCCCAAGAGCTCAAAGCTTGCACAACCAATAGGAACACACGATCGGATACTGTTTCTATTTACATGCTCTTTGAGAAATACGTTAGGATTAGAATGAATGCAAGTCATTGTATAAATGGACTGGAAACTGGGGTACAGTACAAATAGATGGATTTGATGCCAATTTTAGCACAGAATAAGATAAATGTACTAACGTTACGTAGGTACAGAATAACAGACATTGGGAATTGACTTATTCATCTCCATTTTATCTTATTTTTAAATATATATAGTACCTAATTAATCAAATGGTAACATTCGAATGGTCTTTTATATGGTTGGTATTTAAATTCAATGTTTTTGTTTTATTAAATAGCTCAAAACGACCTGAATATCCTGTTTTATTCACAAAATTGTATCAAGCCACAATCATTGCAATGTTCAAATGATCGTGTAATTTTTCCATTAGGGAGCATTTACGTTGAATTGGTAATTAAATTCAATATAACGTTATAAATCTACTTATAAGGTATTCCCTGAAAACCTAGTTTCAATTACACTAGGCAAGTAATTAATTCAAATTCTAATTTCAAACCGCTAATATAATAAATATCTCATCAGACCAAATCTGAATTTAGTACTTTCCTCAAACTTTGCTAGTTTATTATTTAGACGCCGCGAAAGTTTCCGTTTTGTTACCTACCTAATTAAAAGGTGCGCACAACGGGTAGAATTTCATCAACCCGGCTTTAACAGGGATTATGGTTTAAATTTTTCTTGAATTAAAAATTGGGTTATGTTATTAAAAACAGGGTGCAACATTTTATACAAAGAAATTAAGGTGATTGTGGAGAAGACCCTCTATCAGATAAGACCTTTCGTCGCTTCACACGAACGCGAAGCGGCGCGGCGCGGAGCGGGGTGAATAATCCTTTGATACCTAATAGAAGTGTCCTACGTGGGCGATCTCGTTGCGAACGCGAACGCCTTGGGCCCGCCGCGCCGCTTCGCTTCGCGTTTGCGAGTGTTCGCCTACGTAAGACGCAGCGAACCTCTTGCGTTTGTACACTTGTACACCTACTCCACTAACAGAAGAGATCAAGGAGCGAAGCTCTTTCTATCTGACTGTGTCTGAGCGAAGTGCGTATTTAAATACTAGAGTTCCTGACTTGCCATGACGGTCTTCCCAACCAAAAATTTTATATGCCGGTCGTCCCCACATTGACCTCTCGATATAAAATAGGGTACCTACCATTGTTTTTATAGATTGTATGATCAATAATTTGATATAACTGTGTTCCGTAGGCTCATACTTGTGGCAGGTATGATAAGAAAAAGCTCAGAAAAAACTATTTTAGAACGTTTTAGAACCAATAATACCCCATAGAGAATTTTCGTCAAGATAGGGAGATTGTACACCATAAATATAGTACAATGCGGAAAAGAATATTTTATATTTTTACCTGTGGTCTGACAATAAAATATTATATTTCATTTCATTTTATTTTTCATTTCATTTCATTTCGTTTCGTTATACTGCGACGCCAGTATGATAACCGCCTTTCAAAATTTCGTCAGTAAACGAAATCCACTGAACTCTTATAATTTAATATCTACTTATATATTTTATGTCAATGCTGGAATCATATTTTCGCAAGTCCATGGTTTCGTAAGTACGGTGGAGTTTTTGCAGTGATTAGTGTGTTATTTAATAGTCTTTAAATATAATTTAATTGACTCTCTACTCAATGAATTTTGCCACAGTAATAACATTCCTATTGATATGAGCAACAAGATGTATACAAATCTCTAAATGATAATCTGTCTCAAACGTCTTTCATTGTCTTAAGTAGCTCCGCGCATCGCAATTCAGACAATGACTTAGACAAGGATTCATCTCAATGCGAGTCTCATAATGAAATAGCTCCTTGTGTCACCAACAGTTGTTTATACCAGGTGCGGGCTGAACATTACGGTAATGGGGGAATCGTTGATCCTCTTAGAATGTGTTTAACTTGACGTTTTTAGTTTTGCTTTTCTTCATTATGTCCACCTTGCAAATACGCAATAAATTAAGGTCTATGGAATCATCAAACTACGCAAATTCGTAGGTTTTTGGGCGTAAGAGGAAACTAATGATGTTTGAGTAATGAAGATATATTTGTCAGAAAACTAGGACTGATATAAATTTAGTCTAGGTATTCAGTTGGGAAGTTGGGAATGAGTGTGTCAGCATCAGCACGGGAACAAAGGCTACAATATTCAAACATTTAAATTCATGCCACGCACGTGTACCTATGCGGTTACCCAAACAAGAGTACTTATTTATTTTTAGAGTAAGCATAATTTTGAAAATGATGCATAAATTTATAGTGTAATTTTTATCCTCAAATAAATAAATCGAAATCTATTGTGTTTACGAAGACAGCCTATTTCTAATACTAGCGACCTGAGAGTGTGTTTGACGTCAAAGTGACTGAGAAATCGTTTTTATTGACAGTGAAACTTCTGTAGTTTGTTCTATTACGGAAGCTATTCCGTAACTAGGTTAACCTTAAAAGTAAACCTTATTACAATCTTCTAAAGTTCAACTTTGAATCTGTCCAATTACTGATAGAATTGCAAAAGTTCCGTTTGTAGTAACAATCTGGTGTCGCGGTTGGTACGAAGGTTTGGAGTGCTGTAAAAGGGAAAAATTTCATTCAACATGTGTTAGAAGTTTCTTTTCTGTTTGGTTATTTTGTATTTTGTTGCGCTGGGTTAATGCAACACCTTCTAACGAGCGTTAAAGACCGGTTATTTGAGTACAATTTATATGTGACCCATTTTAATAGCTTTTTAGTGTACTTATTTCCTTAGTAGTGTAAGAGGACGTTGAGTGCTAGTGATAACCATCCCTGCTAATAGGTAAGTACTATAAATACCAAAGTAACTAACTCTGCAATAAGTACAATAAGTTACCAAGGGAGGCACTGGATTTACCATTTCCTGGACTTAAAAAATATGTTTAATCTGGTCTACTGCACAAGGCATATTACACAGTCGAAGAGTATATTAATGACAAAGATGCATGGCCTTCTATAATTATATTATTATCTCTTTATTTATCTTTCTTCTTAAGTTAGGCTTTTTACAATATGAGTATAAAAGTAAAATATAAAAACACTTACAAAACATTACAAAAAATATATATAAACACATTATAAAAAACCTAACCTAGGGTGCCGCCGGCAGCGGGGCAGGGTCCAAGCTGCCGGTGGTCAGGGCCGCAGAGAGAGGAATATTATTATTATTATTATTCAGAGCCGACTGTGTCCCACTGCTGGGCAAAGGCCTCCCCCCTCTTTTTCCACTCGTCTCTGTTTAATGCAATATCTGGTCAGCCTGTCAAGAAGGAGTCTAAGTTATCCCGCCATCGCCGACGAGGTCTGCCGGATCCCCGGTTAGACTCGTGGGGCTCCCACTCCGTGGTTAACTTGGCCCACAAGCCATCCGGCATTCGGCAGACATGACCAGCCCAGTCCCAAGTAAATGAATAAATTATGAAATGTATTTGTATTGTACTTGAAATTTTAATTGTTGAATTTTGTATTTTGTAAGCTGTTATTTATTTTTTAATTTAGTTGTAATGTACTTTGACGATTCAAAAGAGATTGTAAAATCCTACTTGATTAAATGAAATTCTATTCTATTCTGGCTGCTATTGCTCACTTAAGCCGCTGAACCGATTTAGAAGGATATATATGGAGATAGCTTATGAACACACGATGCTAGTATAATTCATCATTTGAATTAGGGTAAAACGGTTAAATATCACGTATTCCCAAATTGTGCTTACGAATACACCTGTTTTTAATTTTATTACCAGTACCTATAGCTCACGATACTTAAAATTTAATGACTAAATTAAGTAACATTACAGTTACTCGATTAAATTTCTAGTCGTCAATTCTTAAACAAGGCCGCTAGGTTACTTTTAATTTAATTTCCAAGAGTTTTAAAAACAGAACCACTAAAGAGGAATTAACGTCAAGAATCCTATAAAAAACGCTATTGTGTCCGCTGAAGGAATAAACAGTACCGATCAGAGATGACAGTCTTAAATGATCAAAGTGTTTGGTCACGGTCGAGCGGAAGACTCAATTGATCTGCTCAAGTCGTAGGAAATTGTAATGTAATGGCCACTGACGGCATAAACTGTTGCGTTTTCATCAATTTGCTGTGTGAACTGTCCTACGTAGTTTGACTAGGTATTTTTTATTTATATATTGTGGATACACAATATACAAATGGATTTGAAGTACAATGTACTTCACATACTTAAGAAACAGATCTGGAAGTTCATTATTAAGTACATAATGTTAACATACATGATAACAGAAGAAATAAAAAGAAATCAAAGAAATCAAAATAAGAAGGTATTGATGCAAATTACAATGAATTGAGCTCTTTCATTTCGAGAAACGAATGATACGAAACATCGTTTTCGATTGGAAATCACTGGGATGTCTGTAACATCGACTCTCCGTGAGTGAATATTTTATATCTACAATGTAAAATTTGCCTGTCTAATATTCAAAGTGCGACAATAATCTAAATGTTTTTTTACATTGAACTATTATTTCTAACGTATAGAACCGGCACAGAGAACCAGTATTTTGCGCCATGAGTTGCTGCCTCTAGAAGCGGAGCGTGAATCTCGCGACCTAAACGCGTAAGCTCCATGAAATTTTACGGCGCTTACTATATTTTGGTCGCGTGGTGCAGGTTGCGATTGCGACAATTTCATTGTTTGGTACGTCGTCTCTATACTATAGGGACTATAGTAATAATAACTCAGTGGTTGTTTACCGTTAATTTATCGTGTATCGATTGAGTTTTTTGTGTTTTATTTTGTTTTGACATGTCGTTTCGTGCCTGCACTACGGCCACTTGGGCACCAACATTTTTAAAGGAAACAACCTTATTATTATATTAAATCGCCAATAATAGGTAAATCGTATTGCATTACAAAAATGACCACCCTATTGTCATCTTTTTGTATTTTTTTTTCTTGGATTTTAAGGACTATAAAATAGCATTGAGGGTTGAATTGAATTGTGCTTTTTTTAATTTACTGTTAAACGGATGAAATGCTACTACAACCTAAAATGATCGAAGCAACCCAAAAACCGAACGCTGCCGAATTCGTCAAATTTTTCAATAGACAAATTAGTAGCCTATACGAGCTTGCGACAGCTATCTGTTGCATCATAAAATAGCATAGACATAGTATATACAAGTAGCTATAGACGCGCCACCGAGCGACCGGGGGAAGGGAAAGAATGTTCATGTAAAATTTGGGCAACAGGATTTTTTCTCTTTCACTTATAAATTTCGGTATTTCGCCATCGCCTCCTACCTATGATGCCACCCGGTCGGTGATAAGAACAAAGCATGATGGCACTATTTTCTCTTTCCTCTTATAGGAATCGCAATAAGACTATCTTTTTCTATCAAAGAGTGTCAGGCCCTTGTAAAATAGTGACCGCAGTGCGGTTTCGGTCCGCGCGTAACACGCGGATTGGTTTGCGGTCACGGTAACGGGAGAGGCATTCAAACTTTATATAAGTAACAGATTTAATATTCGTTGCAGCCCAATCACTTCACCCCACCCTTTTGTCTATGGCTATCTCGCAGTTACGCCAATTCCGCCAAAAACGAGTGTCGAACTTCATACGGCTGATACTAAGATACTCGTAGATAACAAAAAAATCTGGCTGTCTGTAAAGTCGGTTTACGAACGATAATTTTGCGTGAGAACCAAGTGAGAACGTCATAAGAAAACATTAATGAAAAATTGCATACTTTTATCAAAGATAGATATAACTCCGTAATAGATGGATACAGTCTAAGGAAAAAACGTGCCTCGAAAATCACGAAAATTTGATTCTCGATCAGTATGATGATAGTTTTGGCCTAGTCTCGTATAGAGGGCGTTGACTGTTTCGTTTGTTATTTATAATTTTAACGCATAATAATAATAATAATAAGCCCCCAGGGCAGCTTGTGGCGAGCTGAATGGGAAGTGACGTCCCTTGGGTCCCATACCCCCGAGAGTCGGTCAGGCCCCTCCCTCCGGCTTGCCTTCATTGGCCGGCTGGAGTGAACACTGAGCAGGGGCCGCAGGACTCTCACCTCTGGCTTGCCTTTACCGGCCGTCCAGAGTGGGGTGTCAGAGCTATATGCTCGCAGGGTGGAAGTGAAATATGCATAAGACGCGAGTTGGCACAGTGGCTGTGAGTGTTTACAGCCACTGGGTAGAAAGCGGTGCACACCTCTCCACACCCTGAGCCACTCACGCGATGTTGTCCCCTTGTCGCTCCGTGCGAGCGGCCGTTTTCGGGGACCCATATTGTGAGTTGGCGAGTCACCACCTGTCCATTTTTTTCGTGTTTTTAAACATAGATTGGGGCAGGTGCCATAGTATTTCCATAGACCCGGTAACCAGTACACTAACATCTCAACACAATAGTCTAGTTTATTTTGTTTCTTATCATTGCAATAGTCCTGCACTAACCGGGGCTTGTCCTTGGGTGCACTACTATAGTGCATACAGGGATAATCGTCGGTTGGTGTCACATCACCTTTTAGAGTAAATTGTCTTTTTACAAGGGGCCTCTGCGTGTTGGCTTCGGCCCCACGCACGCCTTCCAAATGTCCGGGACCCCATGGTCCCGAGATTATGTAAAGGACGAACATAATAATAATAAAAGCCTTTATTAACAATCTAACTTACATACATATTTCTAGTACCTAAACTTATGTTTACTTACATATTTATTTATTTATTTTATAATATTTCTTTTTATTCTATTTTTTCTTTTATTCTAATTTTAACGCATACCAGTGAAAGAACATGGGTCAAAATCATATAAAAATAATTAATGCAAGTAAAAAAATAATTTATCCATATTTAAATACATTTTAACGTATATTTATAAATCTTCATTTTTAGTTTAAAGTATGTCGATAGATGGCAGTGAATTTACAGTGGTTACAAAATTTACTATGACAGTACCGCTCTATCTTATTATATCCTCATTGCTTTTATTTATGAATTGAATTTAATTGAATTATTATCACTGAATTATCATTATTTTGTATAATACAAAGAAGGAGTTAAATGAAAAATACAAATTCTTCGATAAATAAATTTTGAAACTTTTAACCTTTTTAATTTTGTCACTGCTTGATAATTGTTATTGATCTTTGTACTTTTTACGTTTATTTTATATATAGATAGGATTTTGTCACGTTACCATGGAAATCTGGCCCCGTAGACAACATGCCAATCGCTAACGCTCCGTAGCGAACGAAACGCAACTGTCACTGTCACACTAATTTGGAAGAGCGATAGAGAGACACAAAGCGTTTCGATGGCGAAGCGAGAGCGATTGTCAACTTGTCTAGGCCGCCTGTCCACAACGTGGCCGTAACGTTACCATAGAGATCTGTCCACAACGTAAAACTTTTTCGTGCATGCTACCTGTCAAAAACCTATAGAAAGATGACGACAATCTGGGTAATATCTGTAACGAGATACAACGAACCATTTTCAATGTTCCTATACTGCTTTGTCAGTATCTGTTTGTCGAGAGCTAAATTCATAAATGAGCGATTCAGATATGCGGCAGATGTATTTATGTCTTGGTGATTCGTACAACAAATGTGACGTTCTAACAGGTTCTAAAGGTTCTGACAGGTTATTTGTATAAACAGCTATTACATTAATATAAACAAATATTTTTAAGCATAACAACAAAAATCATTTATTTATAACCGTCAGTATTTTCAAAGTAAAACTTATTTATACCTACTTGATTCGTATGAATTAGTGACATAATAAAAAAGGTATAACTCACGAGTGAGTTATAGCTTTTTTTTCAGAATTCATAACTCCCGCGGAAACAATATAGGGGAATATATATATATTTATTTCAGTTTAGCCATATAGGCCTTTGTCGTTCAATACACCTGCATGAAATAGGATATTTTTCGAGCAAGTGATGAATATCACCTTTAGCATTCTAGGTTTATAACACATTATCGATCGCAATACTCCATGCTCAGCTGACCTTTATATATTTGACAGTTGCCGACGACGATATTTTTAAAATGTTAGGGCTTTTGAGGCAGAAATACTCATATTTCAGTGTAGGTATTCCCCAAGGTGCCACTCACTTGTCACGTGTGAGGATATAAAAAAAAAAGTTATCATCATCATCTTCCTCGCGTTATCCCGGCATTTTGCCACGGCTCATGGGAGCCTCGGGTCCGCTTGACAACTAATCCTAAGAATTGGCGTAGGCACTAGTTTTTTTACGAAAGCGATTGCCATCTGACCTTCCAACCCAGAGGGGGAAACTAGGCCTTGTTAAGGATTAGTCCGGTTTCCTCACGATGTTTTCCTTCACCGAAAAGCGACTGGTATAAATATCAAATGATATTCCGTACATAAGTTCCGAAAAACTCATTGGTACGAGCCGGAGGTTTGAACCCGCGACCTCCGGATTGAAAGTCGCACGCTCTTACCGCTAGGCCACCAGCGCTTCCTAAAAAAAAAAAAAAAAAGTTATCGTGGAATAACATTTTATTTGGACATTACATTTGGTTCCGCCTGTTGTATGACCTCTACATGTGTAACCTTTTCATCTGTAAGTAGTTGATGTTATTTAAGTTTTACAATAAAGATTCACTCTATTGTATTGTATTTTTTCTGAAATTTAAGTAATATTTCAATGATAGGCATGTCTGGGTTCTATTTCTAAACGAGAACACCTGCAAATGAAATAAATCATTAATTTTATTCATGGGGCAATTATGATTAAAATTTAGTATACGATTTATTGATGAAATAAAACCACGAAAACGGATTAAATCGCGTATATTGAATTTATAATACATCCCGACGTTTCGAACCCTTCACAGCGTTCGTGGGTGACGGGGTCGGGATGAATTATAAATTCAATATACGCGATATAATCCGTTTTCATGGTTTTATTTCATGAGTAACTATCGCGGTAACCGAAAACAATATTACATACGATTTATTTTTAAGTTTTCAAGTTTTATTCGACTTTCAAATGTAATGTATTGAAATATCATACATGCAATAGACATTTTTAGATTGTACCCCGGTGGTAGTCTTACCCCACTTTACCTTACGTAGGTATCTTTTGGCTAAATTTTATTTAAAAATATTTGTGCCATTTTCAATCAAAAGGGTTGTCAATAAAACCAAAAAGTTGTTGTTGTTGTATTGTCGGTTGTCAATTAAGGCGCTATTTCCATACAGCTTCAATTTGAAATCAACCTTATTGACAAGCCACAATGTGGTACCTTTTGGTTGAAAATGTCACATTTCAACATATACTACGTCGGTGGCAAACAAGCATACCCGCCCGCCTGATGTTAAGAAGCTATGCTAAAATCTTTTTTAAACTGTTATGAATATATAAAAATAAATATAAGGAAAAACATCTAAATTATCAAAAATCTTTTGGCTAATATTTCCTTAACAAGGTAAAAGTACAACGCTCCCAGATATATTATTAAGGCCAGAGAAAGTTAAATGAAACACTTAGTTAGAAAAAGATTCAAAGGGAAATTTCTCATCTCATTAAATATTTCTAAATGTTGTTATAAGTAATTGCTCTTGTTCCAAAATCAACAAGTTAAACTCGATTGATGTTTTTAAATAATGTTGGAAATATAATGTTGGAGCTTCTTTTTTTAAATATTTATTAAATTAGTTTTAATTTGTGTGACATCTTCCTTTAAATTTAATAACATCTTCCTTTAGTGTTTGAGGATCTTACTGTGAAATTATTTATAAGACGTCCATTATTCTGCTCCTATAAAATAACAAACATACAATAGGTGCTGAAGTAGAAACATATTGTTATAAACACAAATGCATCAATACTGTCTAGCGAAATAACTGCAAAGTGAAGTATGCATTCAACAATATAATTTCAAAATATCAAAACTTCTTTACGGCTTTCAATGGACTTTTGATGTTTTAGACCTAACCGATTCAAATATCGTCATTCGCTCATTAAATAAAAATCATATAAGCGTCATAAGAATAGTTCGCGCGCCATTTTTAATTTAAGTAGATAAGTGCGAACAACAAAACGCTTATCTAATCATTGGTAGACTTTATTGCGTTGCAATAAGGTATAAAAGTGGTCAATTTAGGCACAATGATGACGATAGTAGCAGTTAACAATGCAATTGCTTGGCGCTTATCAAGACAAATGGTGATTATAATGATTGTATTCGACAGGATAATTGCAATGCCATATTTGTGGTGTGGAATAGCTTCGTTATGCAAGAATTGTATTCAGTGGCTAAAAATAAGTGCATTCCCGTTGCCAAGGAGGTTTTGGGATTATACTGAGCAAGTATAATCCCAAAACCTCCCTGGCAACGGGAATGCACTTATTTTTTAGCCACCGTGTAGAAGTCGAAAAAGACAAAAGATTCCACTGAATTAGAATAATAGCGGCAATTGTCATCCAAGCATAAAATCCACCTGGGGGGTAGTCAAATGACAATCGTGTGTATAAAACGCCAAATGAAACAAATAATGTATGTATAAAGTAAAGTCATTTTACACGATATAATCCTATTAAACAATTTTATTTCATGACTACTTAACATCTTAACCAACTTCTGTTAACAATCGTCCTTAATCTGGCAACGCATACAATTCTGGGGTTTAACACTTGACCCTCTTTTTGCATTTTTTCTTAAGCATAATAATTATTAAGACTATTTAGTCAAGAAGGCTTGAGTTGTGTCACATTTTCAGGCGAATAAAACAATACTTTGTAAACTACTGAGTGCACCGAGTGGGTACATTGAGTGATTAATCACTATATATCATAATAGAGGCGCAGAAATTTAACTTTGAAAGATGGTTCAACTACCACCTAGAAGTTACACTCGTGAAAGTAGAGAGACAAAAGAATTTTTATATTATTTTGCATGTTGTGTTCGTCCATCGAGAATCGAGAAGTTCAATAAGCTAACTTCCGACTGTATCATCAGCTCAGCTTCATGTTAGCAATTTATCGCACTGTTATCGGAATTATGAATGCAAGATATGCCTACAATAAATATGGACGGAGACTAAGTAAAAATGTGTGAAGATTGCGCTCATATTTCGCCTACTCATTTTTCTCGTACGTATTATTATTATTTATTTCCAAATATGCAAGTTTACAGTTCTAAACCAAAGCACTTACATACTACAATAAATCATATTATTAAATTACATTATATTACATTATATTAATTTACATGTCAAACTATAATTTAAATCATTTCTATATGTGACTATGGGGGTTAAACCTTGTCATAACTTTCTGTAAGGCTATACCAAGGACACTACATTACCAACTGGTACTGCGCTAGACATAACAGCCAATGAAAATGGAAAGACCAGTTTGAATTGGGAACTTGTTGTTCAAGAATAGGGTAAACAATTGAATGGGTTCTCCATCGGCTGTTATGCGTAGTGGGCCAGAGTAATGTATCGTTTTTATGCCAGAAAGATCATTATAAATCTCTGGAATGAGGATGTACGAGCAGCTTTCTTCGTAGGTCAAACAGCACAGGGATTACCGCATATTATGTTATATTTTATCGTTATGTTTTAACCCTGCCTACGACGCAGGTCTCGGGTTCGAATGAATGTTTATAATATATACAGGGTAGACCCTGTAGCAAAAACCAAAATTTAAAAAGTAAGTCAATAAAGCCTAATTTAATTGATTTTAAGAAAATAATATAGGTATAGTCTTCGCAATAACTGCTAATTTAGTTTTAAATATTCTAAACACCTAATTTTACTTAAGTGGAGTACTTTAACAAATGAAAACTTGTTAGAATATTTTTAGACAAGCGAAATTGAAGAAAAAAGGAAAAATCTTTAAATGCGGTTTTGTTTCTTTTTAAAAATAAAAGAAAATGAGCTAACTTAAGATTTTAAGGCATTTTCCCTCCAGGGCCCATTTTTCCATTCTGTAGATCATAACATTCAACGACAAATATAAATGAACATACTTGAGAATTTAAAAAAAGCCAAAGTGAACTGAAAAACGTCAGTCAGTCAGAAGTCATCCATAAGATCTTATTTAAGCATTCAATGGAAACATCTGAGGGAAAATCGAAATTTCGTTATCTGCCTCTCTATCACTTTTGCATATACGAATGATAGAGGCAGATAGAGTCAAACCAAGACAAGTCTGTAACGACTTTGATAGCACACGCAGAGCAAGTGTTATTTTAAACGTCAAACTTCTATGAAATTATGACGTATAAATAACGCACTGCGTGTGCTATCAAAATCGTTGCACTTACCTCGGTGTAACTCTCGAAATTTTTATTTTCGTTTTTCGCGGTAGACCCTCTGTTTCAATGTTTGCACCTCTAACAGTTTCCACCCCATATTTGTTTAACGTTAAGTACAGTCAACAATAATAGTAGTGGATGAGACTGCGCGTAAAAATATTGTTTGTTTGGTTGCTTATATGTATTTTTAGGGTTCCGTACCCAAAGGGTAAAAACGGGACCCTATTACTGAGACTCCGCTGTCCGTCTGTCCGTCCGTCTGTCCGTCTGTCCGTCTGTCCGTCTGTCTGTCTGTCACCAGGCTCTATCTCATGAACCGTGATAGCTAGACAGTTGAGATTTTCACAGATGATGTATTTCTGTTGCCGCTATAACAACAAATACTAAAAACAGAATAATAAAAATATTTAAATGGGGCTCCCATACAACAAACGTGATTTTTTTGCTGTTTTTTTCCGTAGTAGTACGGAACTTCGTGCGCGAGTCCGACTCGCACTTGGCCGGTTTTTTTTCTACCCGTGTTAACAGTACCAAACATTTTTTGAATTCATTTACTTAAAACAAATATTCTTATACAAAGGGTGACACTAGATAACTATAGAAATCTGCAACATAATAACATTTTTTAGCATTTTTAAATGTAGTTTTTCTACTCGGATGTATATGTATAACACTAATGGGCGTAGTTTAGCGAAAAAAATCCATTCTCAAAAATTTGTCATTTAAATAAATTACTTTTCTTTTTAACGAAAAGTTCAAATTTTATTGACAGATTTTTGTGGGTTGAGTGCTACTAGTGTACCTTAAATACGTCTAGTTATACAAATTGACATCGAAATAGGATAAAATTAACCTAACTGTTTTAAATCTGCAATAAGATGAGAAATCAATTTAAAAAACACCAAAATGTTTCTAAATTCCAATTAATAAAAAGTTAATTAAAACAAACAGCCCGCTATTGGGTCAAAATAAACATAAATCACCTGAAAACGATGAGGAGCGAGGAAATCACTTTCACTCAAAGATCTTAATGAAGATCTTTGATGTTAAATGCAAATTGTACGGGCTCAACTCAAATAAGTTCAACTCAAACAATAGTTGCAAAATGGCTCAATTTGAAATTAAACGGGGGATTAGATTATCCCTTTGTAAGACATATTTAACAAATTATTCGGTTTTTATTTTGTAACTATTTTTCATTGTTTTTTTTATAATTTTTGGAAAAAAGGGACAAAAAGTATCAATTTTATTCCTCAGCATCGAAGTAGTTAATATTTAAAACAGGGTCTTCTGTAACAGGTTTTTATAATAACAAGACTCCAATCTTTATAATTGTACCCTGTATTTTTAACAGATATTTTTAATTTTTCATTTTAGTTTTCATTTATTTGTTTATAAAGGCAAAAATAAATTCACTTTTTATCCGATTTCAATAAAACCTTTTCTGAATTTTTATCAATTATTTAATAATTATTTTTTCAAATAATTTATTGAGCTAAATAATACTTTGGATCTATTCAATAGCGAAAGAATTCTCAAACCTCTTACTTAAATTATACCCACTCACACTAACGTTATGATATTTTTTTGTAGTATAAATTACAAGAAATTTTCTGAAACATTAAAATTACCTTCAAACATAAATTTGTACTTACAGCTCGCTCTTGAAAGTTTTCAGAAAAAAACTTATGTTTCAGTACTTAAGTCACTTTACACCACTATCCGTACACTATCATCCTTATCAACTACCAAACAAACAAGTCACTATCTTCACTGCACTTCGCGTTTATTCGTATTCGTCGTATCTCGTCATATCGAGCGTTATGAGGTTACGTCCGCGCACGGCGGGTGGCTCTCACCTACTGGCTATGGTTATACCCTCAATACCGTAGTCCGACGGGCTGATTCTAATCTTTCGAAGACATTTTCAACTCGGATTCTAATTCATTATCTTTGGACCTAATTCATTGACTTATCTGTGATAGATTTTAATTAAATTGAATTCGGTGATAAATTGGGCTCGGTCGCAATTTTATCGCTTGTCACCATCACACATCACATTCTAACAAGTACGAAAGTGACAGGCGATAAAAATGGAACCATGCTGCGCCCGCAGGGCGCTAAGGATTTTTGTCGACTTCGAATACGTAATTTTAGGAGATTATCCACTGATTTTGCGTAATAAGTTTGTCATTATTAACAATTTAATTCAAACAAGTCGTTATCTCGTTTAAATATTAGCGAGCGGTTTAAACCACAAAATGGTATGTTCTTTATTTACACAGTTATGTTTCAAGGATGACTCACGCTAGACCGGGCCGGGGCCGGGCCAAAGCTACCGGCGCTTCGTGTTCTATGAAAAGCACCACGCGCGTGATCACCGATCAGCCGTCAAACGAAAATGACAATGTCGGACGCCTTCTCCCGGCCCCGGCCCGGTCTAGTGTGAGTCATCCTTTATTCAGAACATTTCTATGAAGTACCTATGTTATATCTAGCTTCTCGGAGACAGTTAGGCTTACCTCATACTTGATAGATAGGTACATAGGATATTCAATAATAAAATGAAATAAAATAAAATAAAATAAAATAATTTCGGACAATAAGGAATCCATATACGTATACACTCTTATAACGAAATTACATTCAAATTAAAATTCAATTATGTAATCATGTCACTAAAATGAGATTATCAAAAACTTGTAAAAAACATTGTTTAGATTACAATTGAAATTAATTAAATATATTTTTTAAACTAGCTTCTGTCCGCAACTTCGTCTGAGTGGAATGATGATGGATAAAACTAGTTGCGGACCTCAAACTATCTCCATACCAAGTTTCATCTAAATCGGTTTCAGCGGTTTAAGCGTGAAGAGGTAGTACTACAGTCGCCATCAGATATATCGGAGCGGCCGAGGTGCTCACAAATATCTGAACACGCCTCTATTTGTCAAGGCGCTAGGTGCGTGTTCAGATATTTTTGAGCACCTCGGCCGCTCCGATATATCTGATGGCGACTGTACATATAGACAGCCATCAGACAGATAGTGTTACTTTCGCATTTGTAATATTAGTGGGGATTAGTGGGGATTTATGGTCAGGATAGTCATCAATATAATTTTTTGACGTGATAACGTCTTATTATAAGACCGGTAGCATGCACGAAAAAGTGTTACGTTGTGGACAGACGTTACGTATACAAAATAATGATAATTCAGTGATAATAATTCAATTCAATTCGTAAATAAAAGTATGCAATTGTTCATTAGATTTCTTATCACGCAAAATTATCGTCCGTAAACCGACTTTACAGACAACCATATTTTTTAATAAATAAATGAAATAATAATCGCAATGTCCTACCCGTACCCGTACGTTCAGGAATGTCACTACGTTTCCTGACGTAGACAGGGAGTTCGCGAAGATATTCGAAACGAATGAAAGTCCAATAAAAGGCGCTTTCAAATGCCATTAATTATTGAGACAAGGGAAAATATAGATAAAATGCAAGACAAGCCGTTTATTTCTAAATATAGTACAAATTGAATGTTAGGTCCCTTTTAATGAATTAATATTTAAAATAAGTCTTACTATGATAATTACATAGCAATTAACTCATTTACAAAACAACCTCTTAAAAATCAGGACCGAACTCGGACGACGCGGTTGCTCCCGAATTCGGTCCACACCATGTCCCCACCAATAAATTTTATACCAAGTGTTTTTGTATTTCTTACGGTATGTTATCCTTGTCTATGGTTTTCGCATCGACCCGTGAGTGGTGGGCCGTTCACGGGTTGGTCGCCACTTGAAGTGATATATAAGTCGAAGTGTATTATATGGCATTTTATTTTTAAGTATGTTTAAGTTACTGAGTATTGCTCTTAACTTTTAGGGTTCCGTACCTCAAAAGGATAAAACGATAAAAGGATAAAAGTGCGTCGTCTGTCTGTCTGTCCGTCTGTCACAGCCACTTTTTTCCGAAACTATAAGAACTATACTGTTGAAACTTGGTAAGTAGATGTATTCTGTGAACCGCATTGACATTTTCACACAAAAATAGAAAAATAACAATAAATTTTGGTGGTTCCCCATAATTAGAATTGAAACTATTTTTTTTTTCATCAAACTCATACGTGTGGGGTGTTTATGGATAGGTTTTCAAAAACTAGGTCAGACCAGTCGTCAAATACTCCTCCAATCTCCGTAGAAACTATTATAGTGAAACCGAAGACCCAACTTACCCATTCTATCGAGCAATGCCATAAATTTAACTAAGGTATCAATTTGATTCGCTCACTTGTGCTCATCGAAGTTCGAACACTCGCATATTGATGTTCCGTTTAGATTACCACCCAGTGTTACTACCACCAGTTTGGCACGGACACGGACATAAACGCTATCGAGAACGTAACTTACTTTCTATGCATCTCGCTCTGCGCTCATATTTCCAAATTAGTGCGAGCGAGATGTACCTATAGAAAGTCAATTACGTTGACGTTAGATCAGACACACATGCGCGTAAATACACAGAAACACACACATTACCCAAAAATCAGACATAATTCTCACTCACGCGCGCGTACATACATTATCATAGTTTCACATGTTTGTTTCTTTCTCTATTAGGGGATATTACTGCAATGTTCTGCCACCAGTGCAGGACTATATTATAGCCTTTTTAGTAAACCATAGAGTAACTTATACATACTGTACCTTTAACAGGTTTTTGACACGTTTTCAGAGATAAAATACGACTTGATGCATCAAGGCGGTTTGTTTACAGAGGATCTACCGGGAAACGCGAATCCGAATATTCGCTATCTGCCTCTTTATCGCTCGAATATGCAAGAGTGACAGAGATGTTAAACAAAGAAATTTTCTTGTTTCACGATAGATTGTGGTAGTTTCGCGTAATATTCCCTATTTAAGTAGTTTAAATATTGTTAAAATTGTATTATAAAATGTCTAACATTGTAACCTTTCGTTTGTAATCGAGAAGGAACTGACTATGGAATATAGTCTCCATGGAACTGATTTTGAGACAGGAAAACCTACTTTGACAGCCAGGTACCAATTGCATAATAACTGAAAGTTGCAATAAAGTTTTTTTTCGGTATTATGTCAGTTTTGACACTGTCAGTGACTCATGGACCATGGTACGGGCTCTGAGAAATTCTTGAACGTGAATTGACGTACCAAAATTATATTGTAAACGAATTGATCATCTTTATACTTACTGTTTTAAACGCCGCCCTTCTTTTTGATCATGTTCATCAATGTGACTGAGAGATAAGTAAGCTTAGAGTGCTGACTTTGCGAAAACTTAGCTGTACTAAAATTTAAGCTTCATAAGTACTAAGTTTTAAGCGAGTTTATCCTATCTTGCAAAATTTCCCACTGCTTTTGTAACTTGATTCTCAATTTCTATGTACTTAACAGTTTTACAGTTTCTGTTTACACCCATGGACCCATATCCCTGCCCTGTATTATTGAATTTTCGTTTCCGAATTCACTCCGACTCACCGAACCGTGCACAAACTTTGTTAATGTATGAACGTATAATATTCGTATCTACGTACAATATTATCGGGAATTCAGAATCTCTTAGACTTGATTTATGCTTAATATTATTGTAGAAAGAAGTTTTAATGTAACGAGAAATATTAATTTACTAATAAAATGTTATATAGTTTTTCATTCGAATAAAACAACGGAGGTTGTTCTAAATTCGTCGGTTTTTTTTGTATACTTTTGGATATGTTGACATCTGACAATGTTGCATTACAAAACTGAACATGTAAAGATACCCAGTTCAAAATAAAAGAAAGTAACATTGAGAGATATAGATGGATGGCTAGCCCCGAATAATGGTTCATAATAACATAGAGTAACTTATACTAGAGCGGTACTGTCATAGTAAATTTTGTAACCACAGTAAATTCACCGCCATCTCTCGACACACTTTAAAACTAAAAATTAAGATTTATAAAAATACGATAAAATGTATTTAAATATGGATAAATGATTTTTTTTATTTGCATTAATTATTTTTATGATTTTGACCCATGTTCTTTCACTGATATGCGTTAAAATTATAAATAACAAACGAAACCGTCAACGCCCTCTATACGAGTGTAGGCCAAAACTAGTGGCGCCCTCTGATCGAGAATCAAATTTTCGTGATTTTCGAGGCACGTTTTTTCCTTAGACTGTATCCAACTATTACGGAGTTATATCTATCTTTCATAATAATGAGATCAATGAAACTAGACAATAAGAATAAGAAAACATTTATTGCCACACAACAAAAGAGAAATTACAGGAAACAAATAACATAAAAAATTGGCATGCGCGATAAAAGGAGCGGGCTCAGCATATGCTGCGCCAGCCACTTCACCAGGAACTGACCGCACAGCGCTGATTTTCAGTCCACCCCCTTACTGAACCACATTGATATGTGCGCGGGATATTATTTGACATGGGACAATGGGGTTGGCTGGTCGAAATAATTAGCAGATGGCGCTAGCATAGCTTGCCCTGTCAGTCTATGGATGGTATAGAAAGGATGTCAATCTCTGATGGCAGAATTGTTGCAAAAGTGACCGCTTTCAGCTTTAAATATTAGTTCTTAATCTCTCTGGTGGCGCTAGTTAGGCTCTGGGACATGAGTATAACATGAACCATATAAGGCAATAAATAACCCGGCCAAATTACGTAGGTTGTTTTTGGTAGTATTTCGGTGTATGGTGGCGCCGCCTAATTATCGTTTTTTGATGGACACTTTTTATACATAGAGATTTGGCTCCTTTATATAGTCTCTGTCAGTCCCTAGAATTGTGTCAAATTTTTGGTTTTTTAATGCCCTGGATGCCAGCCCTTTAAGCCAAATCTCATAGAAAAAGGGGCAAGCTATGACGGCGCCATCTCGGCAAACCTTTGACAGTTGCCAACCCCATTGACCTCAAGGTTCTAATAGCTACCTATTAGATGTGTATTAGTATAGATTCGAAAATAAAATAATTTTCAAATTTTCAATACCAAATTAAACATTTACGTTTAGAAACTTTTAAAATCAAATTATTGCCCCGTGACTTCAATTATTTATACATTAAGACACCCTACAATGGTTTGTAATGGTCATGTTATTTCGGGAAAATAATGAGAAAATGAACCTTTAAATCCGTAACCTATTAATGCACCTTTCCATAAGCGTGTTTTAAATATATACATTAACATAACAACCTCGAATGGCTTTATTTTTCATGCGTTTTTCGTATTTCCCATTAATCTACTGGTCCTCAGTCACCATGATTTACTAAATTAAAAAAAACCTCGCATGAAATAACAAATACAATCGAATTTCTAACTTGTAATAAAGAGTGTAGTGTTCAAATTTCCGTAGACGAATAATTTTATATAAAACGCTTAGTGACAAATGGAAGTACGGTGATAACTTGAGTTGATTTCGATATTGCATGTTTAGAATTGTGGTTAAAATGTTGTTTTGTGACAAAATGACTTATTCAGAGAATGGTTAATTCGGCTATGTTGAGAAACTCAAAATACTTACAATACAAATTTGATTTTTAAATCAATGCATTGCATTTGCACTCGTGGTGTAGCTAACTAAAGTAATAACCGCAACTTGATCCGACCTTCTTCTTCTTCCTCGCGTTATCCCGGCATTTTTGCCACGGCTTATGGGAGCCTGGGGTCCGCTTGACAAATAAAACCAAGAATTGACGTAGGCACTAATTTTTGATCCAACCATGGACATAATATTGAAATTTATTATAGTTTAACGTCTTTCGCTAGCAAAAATAGTATGACGAAAATTACCCCAATAATATGCCATAACCTAACCCTCCCCCCTCCTAAACTTAAACCATAGACCAGTGGTTGGCTGGTTAGCATAATTCTGAATAATTACGAGTGAAATTTATCATAGTAATGTATTTGCCGAATATTGGTTGCCAAAGAAAATCACCTGCGAAAAGTTGGTTGTCAAGTGTATAGGTTATAGCTTTTCGCGGACTTGGTTTCCGCAACTCGTTACAACAACATGTTATTGCGCCTATTTTGCGTGATGGGTTGTCGACACTACTCTTGCCAACCAACTCTTCCAAGAAGCCTAGCAGACCTTTGTTGCCGACGACTTCTGGGAGAGACCCCGGCGAACCGAGGTATTGTGCCCGGTAGTCTGCCACCCCTGGACATTCGAGAATGATGTGGGCGGCTGTCCCTTCTGCCTCCATGCATGCCCTGCAGAGGAGGCTATCTAAGCTGTAACACGGATGGCTAGTAAGTGCTTGTTTGGTGGGGCGTGGCCAGTTATGGCTCCATTTAGTAGCCGGAGCTGTGGCCTCTTCAGCTGTCGCAGCCTTCGTGACAGACCTGGGTTGATCGTCGGGAGGGCTTCCTTCGCCTGTCTGCAAGTTGTCAAGTGAAATTCGGACAATACAACTTACACGAAAAGGCAGAACACCTATTTGAATTCATACAGATTTTATTTGCCAAAGCATTTTCCTAATATCCAACAATATTCCACTGACCCATAATGTCATAAACATGTCGTTTAACCTAAAGCCCGCTTACCTACATAATTTCAAAACGAATTCTCCAATCATGTTACTGGCATCTACTTTCGAAAATTAATTTTATATAATCGTCATCAAAGTTGATTTTCCAAATGATAAATCTAACGAAGATACGAGCTTTATAAAGTAGAACCGCTTGCCCGGGGACATTTCTATAGGACAAGGGATAAGAGGGGCAGGAATCCTTCACTCCGCTTTTATAATCTCGCGGACGCTTTTTCATAAAATGTTTTTTATTTTATTGGAATTGGACAAAAATATGTATTGAGGTGACATCAGTGACATTTTTTTTACCTTATACTCTCTTTATTACATATTTAACCTTTTTTTAAATGAAGAATGAAAAAAATCACCACGTCGCGCAATTATAGAACTGGCGACCTTTTGGAACATTACAATTAATTTACACCAATCTGATCGCTCTAACCAACTGAGCTATCGATGTTTACTCGACCCACGGGGAATTTTCCTTCACTTCTTTCTTAGTTTACACGCTTTAAGGATGACTGTTGATAGAACGGTCCGGGTCCGGGGTGAGGCGACAGAGAAAAGCTTCGCATTCAAATTTATCTCCGTTTTAAATACCGTAAAAGAGCTTAGTCTCAGTCCTTCAATTTCTTTTTACTATTTTACGAATTTTCTTGCATCTGACAATTTATGTCAATTTTATGTTAAGCTAATTCCTTTCCCAAACTCATTGCTCAGATATTTTTTATACTATGAAAAAAAACCTACACTCAAGCTTCTTTCAAGTCAATGTGTTTATTAAGAATTGTAAGCATTGGACACAAATGTAAAGAATATAAACATATTTTTGATTCATAAACGATCTATTTTTCTAGCTAAAATCTTAAGCGAAAATCGCATTTTCTACTTTTTCCTGGAGTTTACATTTACCAGATAAATTAAACTCTCACTTACCCGTCAGTCCATTTGAGTCAACGCCATTAATATAAATCCACTTCGAAGGCCCCGTGTGTTCATAAAACTTTTCGCATTTCACTCTTTCCAATGTCCAATATAATTTGATCCTTAACTCACAGCAAATTCCGGAAATTATACCCGAGCCGTTCTAAATAAAAATAGAGGAGCAGTGGATAAATAACACAGCACTATTTAGACATATTAGAATATATATTAAAGAACGTATGTAAATGTAAACAACAAGATCGAGTGACATGATGATGTCAAGCAGAAAAAAATTTAAACATAGGCGAAATACAAAATTCAAAAAATAATATTATCATAGACCGTTCCGTAGCATAGTACCAAATTCGCAAAGTGCCAACGCCCGCATATACCCAAATACGCATAACTCCAATTTGGCAAACTACCAAGTTCGTAAAGTGACAAACTCGCAAACCACCAACAACGATACTTACCAACTTGTAATACGCATAGTACCAACTTCTCTATTTCCACTTTTGCAACCACCACCACTTTTCCTTCGCAACTTAACTAGACGGAGCTCCGCTTCGCGGGGCTCCTATTTCTAGGTGGTTTGCCCTTCGGGCATCTGAAGCTACCTAACGAACTTCAGACTGCACCAACACTGCAATACTGAAAGAGTAATGCAGTTATTATTAATATTCACAACGACGGGACTTAATCGCGTATTTTAAAAATCGTGAAATTTTAAATCAGTAATGCAGTTGGCTCCATTACTACAGGAAACATCAAATTGTAGTAATTATATCTGTTTTGATAATATTGCGTTACGCTTAACATTAAGACACAGTTTTATTTTAGCTAACTCTCTGTCTATCTTACCTAACTACCTATACTAAATGTGAATTAATAGATTCGCACTACCATAATCCTATGACTGGCAGAATTATTCGGCATTAGCCTAAAGGTATTAAGTCCGCCTGTTTTACTTTTCTTACGTGCAATAAAATTTTAAATAAATAAACCCCAAACCACATTTTCCAGGATTAAAATTATGCTATTATCCAATTATTCCATTAGCATTGTAAAATAATGTATGAAAAAAATATATGGCAATTTTTCTCCTTTTTTAACAAAAAAAATTAGAACAAAGAAGAGTGCGGCATTTTATACTGACGGTTCGTACCAAAGTATTCCTTTGCCTAGTTTTGTGGGATGGTATACATTTTTATACACCGCGTTAAGCGTTTGAGCCGAAGGAAATAACAATAGATCACGGTGGAGCCAGGTTACGAAGAAATAGGTAAGTTAGTACAAGATCGAGGTTGAAAGAGGTTTAAGGTGTCCGCGCATGATTTGTAATAGATACCATGCTTAGTACGCTTAAGCGCGTACGGCGTTATGTTGTGGGGTATTTTTTTTGATACTATGTTTAATTTTTTTGATAAAATATACGTTTTTCGCCTTAAACAGTAAGTAATAATAATTAAGTGGCCTGGTGCTAGATGACAAAAATACAAGACAATGAGATATGTTTTTTTTTTCGACTTACAATTAGGTTTTAAGGGAATAGGGCTGATATTATTATTACCTACAGTAATAAACCTTCGTAAAAGTATGCGTTAAACATTCTTCGATAATGCATCACTCGCTTAAAGTAAATTATCAAATCGAAAATATGCTTGCAAAATTTTCCGCCAACACACAAAGAATATTATAAAATATCACATTTTTATAGGCATTGTAATGAAATTGTGCTACTTAGGTAAGTACATAATAGACTGCCTATTAAACTTCTCGTAACTAAGCGATTTAAGCATACAATTTGTATTAGGTAACTGCAGATATCTGGAACAACAAGATGTAAATTTTGAAAATGAAAACCATAGACAATTATTGCCTTTATCACCAACAGTGACATTTGTTGCTGCTCGGAGTTTTTGAAAATTGCGCTGCATTACTGCTGTAGTAATGCTGGTAGTGTAGTATGAATTCGAACAGTACGCCACGGGAACGGCCTACGCACTTAAAAAGTCAAAGTACTCTAAGTGTGAGTTTCACTTTTGTTTCCTTTCTGAGTTAAATTGACAGGTATCATTAATTATTATAAGCGAATACAAGAAAAAAACATTAAGTTACCGAATACGTATTTTTGTGGGATTCCGTAGATTCAGATGTATTAAATTATTATTTTTATTGAGAGCAGTCACTATTACTACACAATATATAATTTATACATTACTAAATTTTGTATGTCCTTAAATATGCTTAAACACAATCTCATCATCTTTGGTATCATTTTTTTTATTTAAGAACCAGCTTCTGCCAGCGATTTCGTCTGCGTAGAATAAGTATATCCATATACCGTAATTAATTCCACCCCCCCTTGTCACCCTCTGAACGAATGATTTTCGAGATGAAAACTACCCTATGTCCTTCCCCGTGACTCAAAATATCTCCGTACGTCATCTAAATCGGCTCTGCGCAGCGGTTGAAGCGTGAAAAGGTAACAGACAGACAGAGAGAGTTGCATTCGTATTAATGTTACATTGATAAAAACTATCCTACTTAAGTATATCCTTCCCTGAGCCTCAAGCTATCTCCATGCCAAACTTCATCTAGATCGATTCAGTGGTTTAAACGTCAACAGCTAACAGACAGAGAGAGTTACTTTCGCATTTGTAATATTAGTAGGGATTATTATGGATCACCAGACTTTAGTTGCTTATCCCCTGCGCTGTGGCCAGACCAGATTCAGGTTTCTACATTCTTAGTCTAACAAACTAACTCTGCACCAACTTCACCCGACCTTACCTTTATGGCATCTTAAAGGTACCGTTCGGATTAGGTCTGCACTAGCGTTAAAGTTGCGCTATTGCTGTCTTCTTTATGCATTAAGTTTCTTTTTTAATGAAATAGAACCTTAAGCTTAATTTTAACTCGATCTTGACTTTCCTCCTGTGTCCTCGATTATGACGGTACCCTACGTATTACCGCATTACCGTCATTTCATTATAAGCACTTAAAGCTTTCACAAACGCGGCCAGAAATTTTAAATTCCTGTAGCCTGTAGGAAAATACGTGACGAAAATTGAGACTTCGTTATAAAGATAATGTTACTCGGAGAAGTATTTTCAATGAATGTTTGAGAGGTGCGACTGAATTCAAACCATTCAAAATTCGCTCGAACAAAAGTCTATTTCTGTCCTTACCAACACCGTTGGCATATCTGCCAATCTTTGCATCCGTATCATAAACTGAACCTACAAACACATCACATCAATCGGATCTCACTGGCAAATTATATTGGTTTTACTCTGGGCAAAACACAATTTCTATTTGTATATACCCTTTGTCTCACGTGTTATACAAATAAATGTTATTCTATTATATTATATTCTATTCTGAATTTTTAAATAGATAGAAATAGAAAAAAGTGTAAACATATACCTATAGTAGACTTGGCTGGCATTTGACAAACATATTATTACTTATATTATATTATTACTGTAGACCGAGCACATGATTGACGCGACAGTATCTCGCCGCGAGATAGACTACCCGTCTTTTACTTACCGTATGAATTAAAGGAGGACGGGTAGTCTATGTCGCGGCGAAAAACTCTCGCGCCAATCATATGCTAGCCCGGCTGTACTTATGTTATGTAGACACATCAAGTAAGTATGTGTTTAATTACGATGTCTGGACCACAATTTCACTTATACGCAGGCATAAGGAATGTAATTTTGCGTGATTTAAAATTAAGCAAATATTATTTGATTATTTTTAAGTTGAATCATGTTTGACTAACCTATAAATTACGCATTGATAAAAGTTTAATAACATTTAATACTGGGTGTGCCATAATAAAGAAAATATTATGATTTAAATTACCTAAACATATGAGTAGTTAATTGTTTAACACGCGAGCAAAATTATTGCTTCCTCGTGCTAATTTGAGACCTAAGTAAGCTCGTATCTCGTAATGTCATGTCATGTTATGGCTCGTAATGTTTGCAGTAATTGCAGTACATTGCTGCTCGGTAAATTTAAAAAAAAACTGTTACTTAGTGTTACTTAAAAAACTTCTCAATTAATGATTACACGTGTAAATTCTATCTCTGGGTTAATTTATTGCCTGTATTGGATTTATACACCGTATAAGATCGTTCTCACTCAAGACGTACGGATGTTAACTGCAGCTACATTACGCTGCGTCTTACGTAAGCGAACCACTCGCGAACGCAAAGCGAAGCGGCGCAGCGGGACACTTCTATAGGTATCAAAGAATTGATTCACCCCGCGCCGCATCGCTTGGCTTCGCATTTGCGTGTTAAGGATGACTCACGTTAGACCGGGCCGTGTCCGGGCCGGAGCTTCCTATTCGCCTACGTAGTACGCTGCGTTACTGTTGCGGCGTCGTTGTTTCTGCCGCTGTATCTTTAAATTTTCAAAATAAAATGAGTGACGTTCGCCGTCGCATTACTGCCGCGATTAAGTCGTTTATTCCGACACTCGTTTTATCAAGGAAATTGACAGATACAGTAGCGGCAATGCATCTGCAGTTGACACCTTTATTGGTGTACACTGATACACTGCGAGTTGTGTTAAAACAACAAATTCGATAGATAATATAAACGTAGAATTGACCTCCATGACTCGTGTAACCAATAGCAATGCAAGGCCAGTATAGCTAGCCAGAATAATGTTAGTAGAACATAAATTATGTTTACCCCAAAGCTATTAACGAATATTAGAACGAACTAGGCAATCCCTCGTTGCAGCGAATTTATTCATGTAGGAAGTAAATTACAAACTGGATTTTCCGCAATTGTATCAAAGTTCATCGGTATGTACGTATAATCAGAGATTGATATATATTTTAGACTGTAAAATTGTGTATTTAAGCAGGCACTGTGTTAAAATTGGAACGGGGAGCACAGACAAACGTAAGGAAGCTATTGATGAACTAATATAAATCAGAGAATGACTGTATTCATACTTTTAGGCGCTTTAAATCTTCTCTGTTTACCTCCTCTGTGGTAACAATAGGGCCGCGCCTTAAGCGCGTGAAGGAATGAACGTCATAGTCGCAGAAGTAATGCGACGGCAAACGTCATCCATTTATGTAGGAAATGCCGCAGCAGTAAAGCAGCTGCAGTTGATATTCAAACGTCACCTTTACTTGACAAATCACTTGGAGTGAAGATAGCAGCGTACTTTATATGTACATATCTGCCCATCTCCTGGTTGGATCAACTTTATTGTGTTATTATTTTGTTACGTTGCCTAGGGGAAAATTGTGGAATAGTTTGTTAGAAGAAATGTTGTCTCACATTCTACTATACATTTTCGTTACATCATTAAATTTCGTTCATCGGTTTCGGTCATCGGCCAGATCGTCAGTCCACCTCATTGGCGCGGGTGCCATTGTAGATGCGTTAGCGGTGCTCATACTATTTTTCGTTAACCCGCTCACCCGCTTTGTGCATCCGCATCAGCTAGCGGACGCCCTGAGGTCTTCACGTACGTTTCACTACCAATCCTTATTACTTACTAATCGCTGGTATCATGTATGCAAAATGCAAATTTATAAGCACTAGCTGGGGTAACCATATTATGCAAAATGAAGTGGATAATGGGCAGCTAAATATACTATGCACCTGGACTATGCACTGGGTTTTATTTTTATTACTAAACAGTGATAGGATGTATGTATGTTTTATAACCAAAAATATATGTTCCGTAAATTAATTCAGTAATATAACTATGGTTCACAAGTTCAATGTGCAGCATAGGTACTACCAATGCACAATGCTTTTTTGGTTTTGTCTGAGTTTTTCATATAACTACGACATTATTATACTTAAGGGCGCCACCTGAATGAAGATTATCATGACTTAATTTTAGACCATAATTGGGTGCTCTGGGACTACTGGGGGTTTCGAGTTACGTAATTATGTGTAACATTGAACTCAAATGGTTTTGTGAGAAGTTTTTTTAAAGATCGATTAAGGATTAGAAATTAACTATAATTGATTCATTCACCCACTCGTACCAGGGATTTACTTACCATAATAATTCATTTTAGTAGCTTGTTTTAAATGTGACGGAACGGAATTAAATTACTACTAATCTTAAAATAAAATACTAAAAACTAATACCTGCAGCACTCGCATCGCAGCATTTCCTCTCTGTATACTATATTCTATACTATATACTAACTCGTTGAGCGAGGAAGCTGCCAGCTCTGCGCTCGCCGACGCCGGTGACTACTTCGGATGTCTGATTTTATCTTCAAGTAACAGGCTGCGGGTGAAGGTGAAACACGAGTGTAGTGACGGCATACTAGTCTATGTCAGCCAAAGTCAGAAACAACAAGTTTAGTGTATCGTGCACGTAACGTGTATCTGACACGCATGAACTTAGAAGTTCCAAGAAACGTCTAGGCAAAGAGGCGTGTGCGGCCGATTATGTTGTAACGATTTGTTAAGGTTTTCATTTATATATATATGCAGATCTTATGTATGCGCGTGACATGCCTAACCTAAAGGACATGCCCTGGGGTCATATTAAATCACATGTACAATCGGGTCTATCGCGAATTTATGTGTAGTGGGTGGTTTGAAAATGTGATACGTACCCCAAACTTTAAATACACTTTTCGTCTGGTAGTTAAACAAATCTCGGTTTTGATATTTTGCTGGGACGTCAGTTAGCCGCGACCACGACCAGTGAAATCTGTGTCGAAACGTCGGTAAATAAAGGTAACAAAGTAAATTCGCGATAGACCCGATTGTAAATGTGATTTAATATGTGTTCAAAACGCGAAAGTTTTAAATGTTATATGCCCTGGGGTTTTGGGAGTAGTAATGTTATAAATACACCAAAAAAATTGCTGCAAACTGTAAAAACAGAAACTATTTTAACATTTCTAAAAATATTTGGAGCTTACTACCTATTTTTAAATCATTGTTTGTTAACAATTTTACAGAAAACAAAGTTACAAATGCAAGAAATCATTCCCTCACTCAAAACCCCGGAGTATGCTTAATGATACCCCAGGGTTATGCTCGAGGTTGTATCAAATCAAGATAGAAGAAAACCTTGGCAAATTGTTAAAATATAATCAGCCCCCAGGAGCCCGATCAGACTAAATTTAACAATTTGTTACGGTTTTGAAATGGTTATTATGCGTCCTTGAATATCGCATACGAAGTGCGTGAGATGCGCGCCAATCACCAAGATGATCGTCAAGATCGTATCAAAGCCAGTTCAAAACCGTCACAAGTTATTAAATCTGAAAGGGCTCCAGGCCTTAACGCCTTAAGCTTTCAATGAAAATCAAGTTTAAGATCAGACATAACATATATTATATTATATAGACATGAACTTATGTAAATAATTATACAGTTCAGTTAACGCTTCCAACATGGCAACCCTACACGTCTGCACTGTTCGACGCATTTGGCTCGGGCGCGCCATAAAATCAAGTTAGCACTTATACCCGCACGCTAATCTGACTAATGATCTGCATATAATTTTAGATAACTGCAGTTTTGCCAGAGTAGTGTTACAATCAGTAGTCTATCTTCAAATGACGGGCTGCGGGCAAAATACAAGACTAGTGATTATGCTGTATTAGTTAAAGGAGTAACGACTCGAATTGTTGGCTACCAGCGTATTTCGTCGGCTTGACTACTTATCGCTGCGTAGAGATGTAGCCTTGCTCTGCATTTTCTCTCGCATTTATTCGGATTAATCCCTGCCTCTTCTTTCCGCCATCGCTCTACGCAACAACATTTAAATCTTCAACACTTATATTGGCAGTCTTTAACCTGTGCGTTTCTCCAGAAACTTCCTGCCTCGCACAGGTAAACTGTGGAATGAATTGTCGCCTGCGGTAATCCCATCTTAAAGGTCGGCAACGCACTTACAACCCCTATGGTGTTGCAGGTGTCCATGGACAACGGTAATCGCTTACCATTAGCCGATTCGTCTGCTCGTTTGCCTCCTAAGTATATCATAAAAAAACGTCGAGCAGACTTTACTTTCAAGATAAAATAAGAACGTCAAACTAATTTTTAAATGTTTGTAGATAGGTTACTGTGTAATTGCTTCTATTTTGTGGTAAAACTGGCAAAGTCTTGAGTACTTAGTATGATGATGAAAAAAAATGGTTATTAATCATTTTTGTTTACATAGGTATATAATCAGTAGGTAAATTAAATTTAGTTTTGTGATTTACACTATGTTACTCGTATAGTAGTTACATCAAAACCTTATAACTTATATATATACTTATTGTTTCTTATTGATTATAATGTGTAGTATAAAGTAGTACAAACTAGTCAAAAAGGCCCAAACAGCTTATGTACTGTGGAATTAATGTAAAAATAACGAAAGCGAATTGACATTAATGCACTAAATATATCAAGGGTCTGCCTAAAAACCAGCGTTGTAGTAAGTAGTAAGTAAATACACTGCAACGTTATGCTAAGGCAAACTCATATTTAACACTCATGAATATTTTTCCCTCAGATGTGCAACTAAATTTCTTAGTTTTTAAGTCTAAATTTAAGGTTAACAGATAGTGTAAAAAGTGTTACACTATCATTCTGTTAACTGTGCCATTTCATGTGATATTGAATAGAAATGTTCTATGTTTTTGTCTATAGAATTATTCCATTTATGCGCCAAAAATTAAATATCATTTCATAATTAATATATCAAACAAAGCTTTTCCTTCGGCCTACACTTCTGTGTGGTTCTGTTTTTCATTTGTTTCCATCGCCCACGGCCAGTTAATCTTACTTCATAATGTACGAGCCACAGATCACTCAACTAGACAGCGCATATAGTCCTCCACATCGATTTCGATAAGGCCGACCTCAGCAATCAAGGCTTTTTCCTCTCATATATGTCCACGTTTTCATACTGTTTTTCCCTTCGCTCATAGTCTTGTTAATCCTAGAATTTCACGATATACGAGTCACAGATTACTCAACTCGATGCCGCATACACGACGACGCCATGACAATTGCTTAATTCCCATCGCTCGTGGCTTGCTAACCCTGCCCTATTATGTAACAGTCATATCACGATGTTTCATCTAGACAGTAAGTGGAATTGCGCTCACTGCATTAATTTAGTGATATAAAATTACTACTACGTGTTACGTATGTGATCAGTAGGTACGTGTAAAATAAGTTTTTATGTAAACCATACTAATTGACGTGCCCGCTAAATGCCCCCTCGACTCGAGTGCGATGTTTGCATATAAAACCTCATCTGTTATGTGTCGAATAAAGAAATAAAATCACACACACAGCAACGAAATAAATTGACTGATAGCAAGAGTCAGACCAAGATAAGTCTGCAATGATTTTGATAGCACACGCAGAGCAAGTGTCATTTTAAACTGCAAACTTGTTGCAGACTTATCTGGGTCTGACTCTACATGATTATGCTTTTAAATTCATCTTTTTAAATTGCCTTTGTCGTAGCTTGGAAAATAAAGCTCTACAAATAATGCTACTAAGTAGGTAGTAGTAAGTAAATATACTTTATTGTACCACAAAAGAAAACAAATTCAAAAATATATTTCAAATGTAAAGGTAGCAAAGGCGGTCGTATCGTTGTAAGCAATATATTTCAGACTACCTTAGGGTTTCGTGTAGGCATTTCATTTGTCGTTTGTGTACTGAACGCGATTCTTCCTATCAATAGTTATGATTCAAACACGGAATCTAAGGGAAGTAATCGTTGGTACCGTAGGAAGAGGGTCATTATTAATGTAATAAAAGTTTGGTTTTAATAATGTACATTGTGTCATTAATCTTCTGGACACTAACGACATCTAAAATTAATGTTCCTTATTCCTATACATAGTTGTTCGTACCCTTATTTAGTACCATCGGATTGAAAAGCTGCGTACATCTCGAGTTCTCACTCAATTCCTGCTCACCACACTGGGTAGCGGTTGCTACTCGTTTGGACTCGGTTGCGTCTCGACGAGACGTCTCTGGAATTCACTCCCCCTCAATATTAGACAAGCCCCGAGCAAGTTAGCTTACAAGCGGTTGCTACTTAAAAGTATATATCTGCTGAAACAAGATTTCGAGTAGCGTCCATCATTATATATTATATTTTATTAATATAATATATAAAATATGTAGTAGTATATTAATTATATATATACAGGCTGGCTAAAAAATAAGTGCATTCCCGTTGCCAGGGAGGTTTTGGGATTATAATAAGCAACGTTTACTAGCACTTATTTTTTAGCCACCGTGTATGTTCTAGTATTTTTATTTATGTATTCTATGTAGTTTATCAGAATTATTAGTGGTTCAGTCGTTTTCCATAGTTCTAATAAATTCCTTTGTTGTCCTTGCGCCACCTTTGCATGTTCTCTCTCTGTCTGGCCCGTCATGTCTCTGTTTGGCCCGATAGTTGACTGGTAGAGAATGCCATTAGGCTTTAAGTCCGCCATTTGTACATTATTTTTATGGTTTGTGCAATAAAGTTTAAATAAATAAATAAATAATATACCTAAAATAATAATAATAATAATAATAACGCTCTATTGGGATCGATCTATCATCACTGACAGGACTATTGTAGCCAATAAGCCTGACATCGTGCTGATAGATCGAACGCAGCGCCGGGCTGTGCTTGTCGACGTCACCATCCCCCATGATGAGAATCTCGTGAAGGCCGAGAAGGACAAGTCCAGCAAGTACCTAGACTTGGCTCACGAGATAACCGCTATGTGGAATGTTGACTCGACGATCATTGTTCCTATAGTCGTGTCAGCGAACGGTCTCATTACGAAGAGTCTCGACCAACACCTAGAGAGACTCTCGCTGGGTGGTTGGATCAAGGGTCAGATGCAGAAGGCGGTGATCTTGGACACGGCGCGGATAGTCCGTCGGTTCCTCTCTCTGCGGCCCTGACCACCGGCAGCTTGGAGCCTGCCCCGCTGCCGGCGGCACCCTAGGTTAGGTTTTTTATAATGTGTTTATATATTTTTTTGTAATGTTTTGTAAGTGTTTTTATATTTTACTTTTATACTCATATTGTAAAAAGCCTAACTTAAGAAGAAAGATAAATAAAGAGATAATAATAATAATAATAAGCCCGCAGGGCAGCTTGTGGCGAGCTATTGGGGAGTGACGACCCCACGGACCCGAGTGCTCCAGAGAGTCGGTTAGGGTCTCCGTCTCCGGCGTGTCTTCGTCGGTCGGAGTGGACCCCAAGGGGACCCGCAGGACTCAGCTCTGGCTTGCCTTTATTGGCCGTCCAGAGGGGAGTCGTAAGAGCTATATGCTCCAGGGGTGGAAGTGAAAGATGCATAAGACGCGAGTTGGCACAGTGGCTGTTAACATCAGTCACTGGGTAGAAAGCGGCGCACACCTCTTGACACCCCTGAGCCGCTCACACCGGTGTTGCTCCTGGTCGTCTTCACGACGGCAGTTTCAGGGGCCCATCTAGTCAGCGGCAAGTCACCACCTGCCTCGATAACGTGTGTTAACATTGTTATGGCAGGTGCCCGGACTTCTTTACAATAGCCCAGTCTCATTGTCCACCCAAACTTCAATCCATAGACCGGTATACTGTTCACTTTTTCTACAATAGTCCCAATGCCTGCTGCGACCGGTTCATGGGTGTCTATTGTTGCACCTGTGAACGGGTTCCAGCAGGCGTTCTACATGACATTAAAGCTCTCCAAGGCTAGGCTAGGTAGAGGCAAGGTAGAGGCCACGTGTTGGATCTATATCCCCACGCAAGCCTATCAAAAGACCGGGATTTATAGGCCCGTGAAATCCGAGGAGATAATAATAATAACCTAGCTACCTATATTCCTGAGTTTATTACGACAGTATGTTTCTTTGTCCTTAGTTAAAACATTATTTTATCTGTCATATATAGGTAATTAATTACATTTTACAAAGGTATATTTACCGAAATTACAATTAAATGCTCTAAAAATAAGTGTTAGGTTAAACTTTTGGTAATGTAGGAGTAAATACGTAGCCTTTCATAATTATAAGTTTTAATGATCTAACTCATAAAGCGCTGAAGTTTGTTTGCGGTTCCTCGAAATTTAGATATGTTAGGTACTGTTAGCAAAGTAGAGACAATAATATTATAAAAGAAAGACTGACAATTTCTGTACAACGTTGATTTCCTCGTCGACGATGAGGCGCATTAAATTGTGAATGATTAAAAAAAAAACCTATGTAGTCATACATAGGATTTTATTTATCACTAATTACAGCTTAATTTAGTTCAATCTGAGCAACACGGAAGGGAGACGGCATTCATACTATTTCCCCTCTGCCGAAGTCTAGGTAAAACTGTGCCTATGGCGGTGCCGTGGTGCGTGTTGTGAATCGTCCGTACACAAAAAGAGATCGAGTTGTGCAAGATTTGTCTTTGACGTGTGTTATTCTCTATGTATTTGTGTCGTCATTAAAGATTGGATTTTGTATGAAGTGGGTGAGAAATGCGCCTGTGTGCACGTTTCCCCCGAAAAAATGGCAAAATGATTTGTACAGTAAGTTATCGCTTGGGCTCCTCCCTTCCAACGTGTTGGTAGCCGGTGTTGCTCGAAGAGTACAACCTAATAACTACACAATCACACATAACATAGGGTGTATACAACTAGAGAACAAATCAAATTACTTTATAAAATATTTTGATTTGCGTCTTATAATTAAGGGTCAAGCCAAGCTGAGAAATTGGGACGGGTGTCGCCGTGACGACAACGTGAAGACACCGATTCGATCGGCCCTCAGCCACTAGAAAGCCTGCTCATTCACATTACATCAAAATTATATCTAAATAATGTCTCATTAATAGTTATGATTCGCGCATGCATTTCACCCGTACTACATGTAAACCGCGAGGGAAACGTACGGGCGAATTTGAACAAAATGACATGATTTTGATATCAATTTGATGTCAAAATGCAATTTATGGCCTCTAGGCCTTATCGGGATTAGTTTGATTTCCTTACGGTGTTTTCCGACACAAGTGAAAGTTTTTATAGGTTTTTTATGGGTGTAGAAGTTTGTATTGGAACAATTATAGTTCCAGGCGGAAAAAAGTCAAGGACAATTTCTAGTATTATAATTATATGGCTTTTAACAGCTTTTTCAATAAGGAAACTTTATAGGGTGTTTCTTGTAACAGGAGCAATAAATTAAACTGGAGGCTGTACGCCTCAAACTGACCAACATTTGTTCAGCAACTTTTTAAAATTATGAAATTTTTAGATTATATCTTTTTCATACTAATTAAATATTATTTTCAATGTACGCTGCCATCTGTGTGTTTGACGTTGCTTGTGACCCTGTCAACATAACAAATTTTGCAATACATTGCGTCGTAGAATAAACTTTAAAGTGTAATGAAAATCAAAACAGAAGTTATTTTTAAAAGTTGCTACACAAATGTTGATCAGTTTGAGGAGTACAGACTACAGTTTAATTTAATGCTCCTGTTACAGAAAACACCCGGTATTTATATTCAATATGCAGTAAATTCATTTACAGTTCGTTTGATGTCAGGCAATTAGGCATACACGAGGATTCTATTTAATTAAGAATTTCTGTGACATAGTAGTAGACGGGTTTCAAAAACAAAATATTTTTAGGTACCTAAGTAAATGAAATAATCAAGGAAAACTGAGTTACTATATTTTTATGAGGTTTTTCATGTTTTTGGTGTATTTAACTAGGTTTTTATTATACTTACCTATAGGTAAATAATATAATATATAATTATGAATAAATATATTACTCTAAGTACATGGAGTAACTTAATTTCCATTTTGTAGGTTAGGTATTTCACTTTTGCATACATAAAACTTTCGTGTTTCCGAAAGAGAGAAAATATATATATTATATATATATATATATATGTATATTATATATATATGTATGTATATTGTTGAGAATTAAATAAATAAAAAATAAATAAAATATCAAAAATTGATTCTTACCATTATTTTTCGGTCGGTTTCAAAAAGGCCGTTTTTTGGTTATATTCTCATTAAGTTGACAATCGAAAAGAAGCTTTTTTGTATAATTATTTAGTGGTCCGTGAGGCGAGAGAAGTGACGGAATAAACGTCATAATTGCGGCAGTAATGCGGCGGAGAATGTCACTTATTTTAAAAAGAAAATTGACACATAAAGCCGAGGCAACAACGACGACCGACGCCGCAACAGAAGCTGCAGTTGACATATGAATGCCACCTTTAACAGTACTGCAGAAGTGCAGACACCATCCGATTATCGCCTTAATAACATACTACACATTGTTTACATACTATTACAACACACACATTGAAAGCTCGAAGAGAATCTTACTTTGATATAGTATTTCATAATGTTTGGTCCAAGCAAACAATCTAATGCGGGACAAACAGTCTAAGTAGTCCGATTGTGTGTTTAGGGTTTGTAAGAGGCTCTTGCAGTTTTAATAAGTAACATTGCCAAGGGCGGACACGCCATACATCAAAAATTATTTGCTTATCTATGTGTGAACGGCACGTTTGGACACGCGTCATTGTGTGGGTAAGTTGTTTAGGACTGACTCTCGTGTGGCGCGCGGGGAAGGCGAAGCCGAAGCTCGCCGAGGCCAGCCGAAGTGACACGACGAGCCGCCGGCCGCCGTGTTGGATAGTTCGATTGAAATACGTTAGCAAACAAAATGTGTATTAAGTTTTATTTTGAGAGTACGTCAGAAGTCCGCCAGATTTTTGTCGCGGGGCGAGGTAATTCGAGGCGGGGCGGGGCGTAGCGTGGCCGTTCTGTGTGATAATACTATTACTTATTCTGTGACATTGCTATCAAAAATTATGGTGGACCAAACGTGTGACTGAGAAAATTACAATCATCTCTTTCTTACTTTACTAATGTTTTAGACTTAGCTTTAGTAAAACTTCTTAAAATCATGAGCTTTGTTAATATTTAACAACTTGTTACGACTCAACTTTGGGAACAAATCAAATTATTTTATTAAATATTTACCCGGCCTTCACCACTGGAGGGCTTCGTCACTTTTTCTATAATATATGACTTGTACTTGTACTTCCATTACTATAATTTATTTTTATAAACCTGTGTTGTGTACAATAAAGTGATTACTACTACTACTACATCTATTACAGTTTATAACTTGTTACGATTTTGATCTTATTTTGATATGACCTTGATTCTTGAACATCGCCCGTCACGCTGATTGGTGCATGCAATGAAGTGAAAGTCGTGCGTGAGATGCGCGCTAATCATCAAGATGATCAAGGTCCTATTAAAACCAGATCAATACCATAACAAATTGTAAAATTAGAATCGACCTCCTTTTGGACACGGGTATGTCTAAAAAACTACGTCCTGGACCGGGGTATGTCCTTAAGATCAATGCTTTTATAAAAAAAAAGATAAACCGACTTCAAAAAGGATGAAATAAAATATGATCCCTTTTTAGGGTTCCGTGTTTAAGTATATGCGTTACCAACTGATATGTTTGAAGTCGGTGCCAAGCAAAATTTTGAACCATATATTCATAGTGATTTTGGTGCAATTCGATAAAGGCTGCGGCTATATAAGTATGTACGTTGGATTGCCTAACGCAGCGTACTACGTAGGCGAACAACACGCGAACGCTAAGCAGCACGTCACGGCGCCTTAATTAATCCTTTGATACCTATAGAAGTGTCCTACGTGGGCGATCTCTTTGCGAACGCGAACGCCTTGGGCCCGCCGCGCCGCGCCGTGTCGCTTCGCTTCGCGTTCGCGACTGTTCGCCTATGTAAGACGCAGCGTTACACGACGATAATAAACGAACTTTCTGTAGGTATTTAAGAACACACCTCAGAACAGAACACACGGTTGAACCTTCTTGACGCAGTTCGTACCATGCTTGTCGGCACATTAGTGTAAATCTAATGCGTTTATTTGTCGTCGTATTTTTTAAAGAGCATTTCTTACTAATTCTTGAACAGTCCATAGCACGCAAGTGTGGGATTGGGACTGAGTTATTTTCTGTCGCTTATCCAAAGGACTACATTTCAAAATATAAAACAATTCAAGGAACCTTCATGCCAAATTTCAGCTAAAGCGGTTCAGTTATTTAGCCATGAAAAGGTAACAAAGAGGCAGACAGAATTACTTTCACGTTTATAATATTTGTACAGTTGTAATGGGATTTATATACATAAAGCTCATTATTTTTGACTGGTATAGTTACTACTTGGCTTGGCACCGACTTCAAACATATCAGTTGGTAACGCATATACTTAAACACGGAACCCTAAAAAGGGATCATATTTTATTTCATCCTTTTTGAAGTCGGTTTATCTTTTTTTTATAAAAGTTTTTATTTTTCCATTTTTAGTTTTGACATTATTAAGAGCGTGACGCATGAATGAAAAACATAATCATGTTTAACTCTAAATTCGTAAACTTTATTAAATAATCAGAATTTTCCTCGAGTCCGTCTGGGAAATCATTCCTGTCACTAAATCCATTCTCCGCCCCGCCACTGTCCCAATCCCTCAAACCCCCCGATCACTCAACCTCACAGCACATCAACCCCTGATCACTGAACCCCTCGACCCTAAACCACCAACCCCTAACCCCAGACTCCTAACCCTAACCCACAATCCCTTAACTCCCAACCCCTCAGTCCCCGACCCATCAACTCACCTCCCCTCAACCCCCAAACCCCCCGAATACTAATACCCGCTACCTTCACCTCTCACACCTACCCCTCACTTCTCAGTCTCTTTGGTTGTTTCCAACACTACCTACATCAAAAATCATAATACACATACGAGGGAAGTTCCACATTTCGTCCGTAGTCTTCATCATCAGTGGCCTTACCACAAGATTGACATTGATATATTCGCTATCGTGTGCGTAACTTACTGTTTATGCATCTCGCTCGTACTGGCATATTAGTGTACAAAGTTACGAAGACGCTAGCGAATATTTAGTGTCAAACTCGTGGTTAGGCTACAGTTGCACTACATCAAATTGGTGGTTTTTGGGAGGAAATGCTTGAGTTACTTTAGAAAACACCGAAATCACCATACACGTGCCTTTAAAAATTGAGGAGTTCCCTCAACTCCTCACGTATTCCATCATCAGATCAAAACAAAAAATGTTACGAAAACACCTTGGAGGTACTTCTTTCAAACAGAAAAAGAATTACTCAAATCGGTTCATGGGTGCCGGAGTAATCGCTGAAATCATTATCATCAAAACAATCATCATCATCAGCTCCACTTCATCAAATTGGTAGTTTTCGAGAGAAAATGCTCGAGTTGCTTAAGAAAACACCCAAATCACCATACATGTGCCTTCAAAAATTGAGGAGTTCCCTCAATTCCTCATGGATCCCATCATCAGAACAGCACCAGATTAATATGGGACCAACTTGGAAGTAGCTCCTTTCGAACAAAAAAATAATTACTCAAATCGGACTACGGGTCTCGGAGTAATCGGTGAACATACATAAAAAAAAAAAAAAAAAATAGCCACAACCGAATACAGAACCTCCTCCTTCTATGAAATTGAAGTCGGTTAAAAAGTGACATTTCTTCAACCAAAAACGTCACTATTGAGACTGACAAATCGGTATCGTACCGCAGTGATCTTTTAGAAGCATTATTCGAATTGGGCCGATGTGCTCGTCACGTCAGCTCAGGGGCAGAGCACAGGCATGCGAGTGCTAAGGCTACGACGTAGCTCGTAGCACCACATTCCACTGTGTAGCGAAAAGCTTCATACTCGTAGCGATACCTCCTAATATGTATACTCAGACGGCCGCCGGCCCGATTCGAACTTCAAGATACGTCAAATATTAGAACTAGAAACGATATGGATTAGATAAGTCAGTGTCTTTTCTTCAAATAAAAACGTCAATTTTGACACTGACACATCTAATCCATATCGTTTCTAGACCTAATATTTGACGTATCTTAAAGTTCGAATCGGGCCGAGAGAGATGCAATTCGGAATTTACTGGAGAGCGATCCAAAGGTGCAACAACGGCATGTAACTTCTTTATGTGATTAGGTATGTAGTTCCATAAGGTTAAGGTTAAGTTTCCATAATTTAGGGTTCTTTCTTGCAAAGCTCTTAGATTATGTCTAAATAAATTGAATTTTAAAATGAAAAAAATAATATGTCTATGCAATAATACTACATAGTAATATATTATTGAAATTAATACTAATATTACATTATTATTATTATTACTATTTTTTAAATATATATAGGACATTCTTACACAGTTTGACTAAGTCATACGTTAAACCCAAGGAGGCTTGTGTTATGGGTACTCAGACAACGATATATATAATATACAAATACTTAAATAACAGAAAACATCCATGACTCAGGAACAAATATCTGTGCTCATCACACAAGTAAATGCCCTTACCGGGATTCGAACCCAGGACCATCGGCTTCACAGGCAGGGTCACTACCCACTAGGCCAGACCGGTCGTCAAGCCATCATTTATGAAAACATACACAACGATAAAATAAATATATTAATTGAATTGTACAAGTTGTATAACTTTTATACCGCTTGTCTTACCAATTCGGTATCGTAGTTAATAAGGATAGTATTCCATTGATACCTTCACGAGTAGTAGGGTTTGCAAAAACAGTTTGGAAATATATCAGGTTTTTTTTTCCTAGATTGAAAAAAGTGACTTTTTTTTGTACCACGTCGGTGGAAATCAAGCATACGGCCCGCCTGATGGTAAGCAGTTACCGTAGCCTATGGACGCCTGCAACACCAGAGATATTACACGCGCGTTGCCGACCCTTTAAAAACCTGTACACTCCTTTTTGAAGAACCCCATTCTGTAGCCTCACGGGAAAACCTCGGCAGGGAGCTCATTCCACAGCCGAAGTGTACGCGGGAGGAAATTCCTCTTAAACCGCACAGTACGCGACCATTTAGGTGCTAGGGTGTGAGGATGAACATTATTCAAATAACATTCTAATCGCGGCAGTAATATGGACAACGAACGTCACTCATTTTATGTAGGAAATTGACAGTGAAAACGCCCATGTCAACACCGTAGCATTTTTTTTTATGTGATAGTCTGCAAACGAGCAGACGAGCCGCGTGATGGGAAGCAGTCCTCGTCGCCCATGATCATAAGCAACATCACAGGAGCCACTTAAGCTTTGCTAACGCTGGGGTTCGAGCCCCGTTGTGTAGGATATGTCATAACTACTATGTACAACAAACGCCTAGTCTCGGTACCTTTTGTACCATATTTCATGCAAAATAAAGTTATTTTCTTTCTTCTTTCTTCGGTTGACATATTCATTAATACTCCAGTTAAATTTTAGCGAAAAGTCAGCTCCTTACTATAATTTATTAAAGATAAAGATAGAGACAGAGACACAGACACAGATAGAGACAGACAGAGACAGAGACAGAAACAGAGACAGAGACAGAGACAGACAGAGACAGAGACAAAGACAGAGCCAGAGCCAGAGACAGACACAGAGACAGAAACAGATACAGAGACAGAGACAGAGACAAAGATGAAAGTTTTAGTTTAAGTGTATAGTATAAGTCTGTGTATATAACTAAATATATACACAGACTTATATAGTATAAAGTAAAATGTACAGTAAAATGTAAAATATAATCTTGGAATCGCCTCTTCTTCGAAGCATAGGTACATAGTTTTATGAAATTAACGCCATTTTGGAACCATACTACTTCACATGTTCATGCTAACTCTTCCTCGTTAGTTCGGAATACCCTTAATTACTTATATTCGTAGTTCGCCAAAGTAACCACTTAACAGCAAAGAGAGCTCCGATGACACTAGAGACGGAAGCCTGCGCAAAACATTTCCGATATCTAGCGTTACTGATGGATTATACTTAGGGGCCAATTCAACCTTATTATGACATCAAAATGATATCTAAATGATGTCAGCTCCTACTTGTCTGTACATCATTTTAAAACTAATAAGGGATTTAATCATGTAAACTTACGTTTATTATATGGCGTGACGTTACGTCCGTGGTCACAGGCAGACAACGAGAACCAGAGGCCAACGGGGTCAGTTTTAAAATAAAGTGAAAATCATGTTAGTTAAGCGTGTGCTGTCGCTGACAAGCCTTCAGACCGTCTGACCTTGGTAATGTTTGTATGAAATCTTGTTGGACACAACTGTCTACACGGTCCGTCCAGACCAAGGCCACGCGGTCCGAGGGGCTTGTCGGCGACCGTCTAGCAAGGGCTTTAAAATCGACAGTTTGTCCGTACATTGGCGCGAGCGGGACGCACGGGCGACTGATATCATTAAGTTATAATTTTGATGTCACAATGTAAGTGTGAATTGGCGTGTTAGTGAGAGATATGTCAGGTTACGTTCGGGACTTTTGAGCGACGTCAGTCCGTTACACGAAAAAATATATTGCGTTATACGGGCTTACGCTAGGGACAGAATTGAAGTATATACCTATACATGAGTGTTCGCTTATTGTATTACTACGAAAGTATTTCATAAACAATCAATATGACTCTGACCACGCTAACTTTGCACAATCTTGGCATTAAGAATACATGATCAAACGAACTTCAAAGTGAAGTTCGATCAGTATTATATGAGTAAGCTTCATTCGAAGATATAAAAACCAGGTAGTCCTTTAACCTACTAGGCAACTCATCGCATGTTTAAAGTAGGTAGCAAAAACTTTAACTCAAACAGGTCTATCCCTACTTTTCACCTAGTCTTGATGAGGCGCGCGGCTTGCCGCCATTGCTCATTATTTTTAGAGACTTTACTTTCTAAAGCAAAACTTTCTTTCCGGGTATAGGGGAGGGAGGGTAGTTATATCTTCGAATGAAGCTTACTCATATAATACTGATCGAACTTCACTTTGAAGTTCGTTTGATCATGTATTATATTTCTCAAGCTTCATTCTTCAGATATAAAAACCAGGTAGATGTTAAGAGTTGAAAGTTTTGCTGCATTTTTTCCCATTATCAATATTATCATAGCATATTTATTTCTGAAAACATATTTGTAGGAATAATTATCTACCATGTACATATGTGTATGTTATACACAAGTTTACTGTTCCAATTGAGTTATAAGGCATTGTTAAGAAGCACGGGAAAGTTTAGCAATGCAGGTTCAAAAAGGTATACATATATTAGGTATAGCCAGGTTGTATATATATATATATATATACAACCTGGCTATATATATATATATATATATATATACTTTTACGTATTAGGATATTTAAACAAAATCTAATTTGTTCTTCATAAAACCTAATTGACTAAGATTCCATACAATTTGTGGTCAACTTTGCATTAAGTTTAATTCAAGCTAAAAAAGTTTAATACGAGTAAACTCATAAGACATATGTCCTTTTGTGAAATGTATTAAAATTCACTAGCAGTGAATCACTGAAGTGAAGCAGGAATTTTTGAAGGCTCAGAACAGTACACTATTGATGACAAGATTCAGGCTCGTCTAAGTGTAATTATCTACGAAGATAAGACGTAATTAAGGCTAACGATACAACCCAGCGTTACCTCCATACAGGGTGGGATACGCTGTGGCTGTAATGTCTTTCCCCGCGTCTTGACGCTTATGACGCGTAGGCCGTGTGATGTCTGTCTCACGACGACTCATCCTGTTTACGATGATCTCTGAGCAGACGACGACAATGAGAAAATTCAGTTATTAGGCGTGTGCACGCGCAAATCGGCTTACAGCAGCTCCTGATCAACGAATAGTGACACGACGTGCAATGGACAAAGACTCACGCGGCCTAGCGCGTTTCCGAGAGCTTCAACTTAACAAAAAACATGTATTTGCTCGAAACATGTCTAACGTCGTTTTTAAGTCCTTTGATTTACCCAAGAAGAATTATAGTTTGATTTTTATCTAATTAAAAAATCCACCACGTTCCTGAAATCTAAAAAATATATGAACGTGCATAAATTATGCTTTCTGTTCAGTTATTAAGCATAAAGCATGTCATATGTGTGGCATCACCAAAGGAATTCTAAACAAAAATAATTTATAAGACTAGCAGTCTACTCAGCTTTCGAAGTAATCTTTCAAATAAGATTGTAATTTACTCAAACTCAAATGTTTATTATTGCGCTCATATTACATATAATGAATGGGCCAAGGTCCATTAATAGTAACAGAATATTTATTTATCATTTAATTATATATACGTACCTAATGTACATATATTCGAGCTATTAAAATGCATAATAATATCCAGTTAAACCTGAGTAGGTAAATTCAGCGTTTAACAAACATCATTAGGAATTAATTTAGTATACATTTATAAATGGCTGCATGTGACGAGTACCTTTAAATAGAATATATAAATGATATGAACCTTTTTTATTTTATATAAATTACTATTATTGACCGCAAGGCGCGATTGACCATATTTTCACAAATATTGGTGTAGCGGCTTCTATTCTCGCAGCGCGAACGGGACAGCACAGCAATCAACCACGCAATCAATGAAATGAAATGAATATCAATCAACAGAAATTCAGATATTAAGCATCAAATCTAAAAACTTATGCCCGTCATTCAAGTATTCGCTCTGCAAGGAACGAAAGACTGTGCGACGTAATGTTGTATATTTATAAAATGTAAACATTAAAGCCGGAATAATAATAAAAAATTGCCTTTGCTGTATTGCTACTATGGTTGTATTGAGAGTTCAGAAAACAAATATTATATGAAGTGGATTCATCTTAATATTTTAATCCATGACTTATGTCATGAATGTGCTATATTAGTGACATAGCGGTATTGCAAGTGGTGGGTCCCCACCAACTACAGTTACTAAACTTATAATATCAAGGTACATATATTTTAAACTTGGCAAAAACGTATTGCATGGTACCATCGTATTGATGATGGCTAAAAGAGTATCGCGACCGACACATGAGAGTTGAACCATAGGTGCATTCGTCATTTATTGATTTTTTACGGTTTCTATTAGCTTCTAAATTATGTATTTATATTTTTATGTGCATAATCTGAGGGTGATCCTTTAAAAGATAATCGGAAGGTAATTGTTTTGTAGTTTTGATACAGGTTAATAGGTATTTACCTAGTTACCCATTATTTACGACCATAAAAATAAATATTAAATATCTGTGAGAGATGCGAACAAATATATTCGTGTGTGTATTTAGCCAAATTGTACCGAAACCGCTTTATCATTAACTCAGTTATGGTACTCTAATGGTTACTTTGTCAGGCTTCGGCATGAACTTGTATTTATGAAGAAATAAGCGTAAAACGTGTTTTCGTTTTTTTTCTTAGCTTCAGTTGTAAGGTTAGTTTTTTGCATGCCAGATGCTGGTGAAATATGTGTTACTTATGTATAATATTGTCTGACCACCTTTTGTACCATATTTCATGCAAAATAAAGTTATTTTCTTTCTTTCTTTCATATTCAGTACTCACAAATTGTTTCATTGGGTTTATTAGATAGATAATGATGAATAACCCCATTTTCCTGTAATTCAATTCGGTTAGGTGTCTTTGTTACAATTGGATGATTCAAATTATTTAATTATTCAATATCACTTAAAAAAGTAAAATCATATTTTTAAACAGACACCAGGTACTTAGATACTGACATCGCCTATGCCTTTAAGCGATCACGGTATTATAAATATACATATGTATCCCATAACAATATTGGCGTGCATATCCCGATAATTTGTATGGTTATATGCATATATAAACATTCAAAAATGGTCACCAAAATATATGCATTGTGCAGGGTATTACCACTTAGTTTATTCCATTTCATTTGTGGTAAAAGAGATTTTATCCAGCTTAAGTTTAGGAATTTCGCTCAGATTCACATCACGTGACGTGATTTAGGTACACCTATTTAGCAGTTCCCACTTTTAGAGACAAGTTATACTTATGTGGGTAATATAAAACCAATATAGGTACTATTGTATTGTTTCAATTATAAATTTACGAGGTAGTCTCGTGTTTATTCAAATTCAACCTCTGGGCGGATAAAAGTACCGTACTATGGGTTAGGTTCTGTCACATATAATTGGATATTAAAAATCCAAATATATTTTATATGTAAGGATTTATTTTAAAAGGCAATGTAGTCTTGTGCCGAACATTTCGGCAGCTAGACCGACGTGTCTCTGACACGCACAAATCAAAACTGAACCGCGGACCGCTGGTGAATAAATTTAAAAGAAATATTTTTAATTCGAGGGTAGACTTCGAATGTTTTTCAAAATAAAACCCGTAAGGTTCTAGATTACATAAATAGGCCTATATGAATAAAGTATATTTGAACTTGAACTTAAAAGATAATTCTTTATTGCACATAGAAAAACTTGAACTCGGTGTTTTAAAATGTGCGTGGTTTTGATCGAGAACCGCTATAGATTTATTAAATTGTGTTATGCATTGCTATCGTGTTGACTCACGGCCAACCCCAAGCAAGTTCTATCTTCGTGACGACTCTAGGCCGCCCCCCAGGTTTATAGTTACTAGTCGTGGACTCACGGCCCGCGCGGTACTAAGTAAATGCAAGGTATTTGATCACAAAGTGTAAGTTTTTTACAAAAATAGTTAAAATAGTTACACTTAAGTAAGTATCTGATTTTTCTTCAGGATCTGAAGAATCTATTATCACTCGGCAATTTTGCTTGAGTTTCTTCTGTTGGGCCATCTAAAACCACATAAAAAGAAAGCCTCCCTCGTCTCTTTAACACAACACAATATGATTATTTAGGGCCCTTTGTTTCGTTGCGCGCTGTCCGATCTTAATTAAACCTTTGGTTGGTTCACGACCAACCCCCGGGCGCAATCGGTGTTCGAAGTACGAACAAACTTTCCATCGTGTTGGTTCACGACCAACCCCCAAGAAATTTTTTTTTTTCCTTCGTGTTGATTCACGACCAACCCCCAGGATGATTTATTCCTTCGTGTTGATTCACGACCAACCCCCAGGATGATTTATTCCTTCGTGTTAGTTCTCGACTAACCTCCAGGATGATGGACAATTTTAATAACAAATATATTTTATATTGCACAACGAATACGAAACGAATAATCCCACAGCTTACATCTCGTATTCTCGTATAAATCGTATAATGACTGCACTAAGTGCACTACGTATAGGCATTTTAAACGACTTTGAAATAAAATTATGATTTTACGTGCGTTCGTTGCCTCGCAAGAATAAAGAATGAGCAATGGCGGCAAGCCGCGCGCCTCATCAAGACTAGGTGAAAAGTAGGGATAGACCTGTTTGAGTTAAAGTTTTTGCTACCTACTTTAAACATGCGATGAGTTGCCTAGTAGGTTAAAGGACTACCTGGTTTTTATATCTGAAGAATGAAGCTTGAGAAATATAATGTAAGTAGGTATACATATCCCAATAAGCTCCATACTTGACATAGTTAGCAATAATTTTTCTGAATACTTTTCTTAGACGTCTTTTCAATTGTCTCAAATATCATTAACTCCATCCACATTCCACTTGACTCCATCCAACGTCAGGCAGTTCGTATTGTTTGTGATCCCGACCTCACAGTCGGTTTGGAACCTCGCCTTCTGAGGGACGTTGGCTCTCCGTGCCTGTTCTACCGTCTGTACAATGGGAAATGTTCTGAAGAACTTTTTGATTTGGTGCCACCGTCGCGTTTTTAACACCGCATCTCCCGCCAAAGAAACAAAGCTCATCCTCACTTTCTTGACACTCGGCAAACCAAGAACAAACGGGCATCTCGCTCGTTTTTGCCCAGAAGGTGCAAGTTGTGGAAGGGGCTACCTTCTGAGGTGTTTCCCTTGCGCTATGACATGGGGTTTTTCAAGAAGCAGGTATTTAGGGTTCTCAAAGGTTGGCAACGCATAAGAGTGACGCCTCTGATGTTGCTTATGTCCATCTTTCCTCCCATCCAGGCGGCTCGGTCTGCTCGTTTGCTTCCTATTACTTACACAAAAAAAAAATGTTAAACTACAGTCATAAACTAAAACAAAACGTTATTACCTTCAAAATATTCTTCTTTAGCCTTTATACAGAAACATACGTTTGCTAAAATTATCAACAATACCTATGCCGCAGTAAAAAAATTAACAACGTATTTTTGCGTCACGCTGTTAACTTAAGTACACAATTAAAAGCTACGTTTACAATAAATATTATGTAAAAACCGCATCGCTTTCAATTCATACAACAAATTTCTTCTGACTCAATTTTGGGAACAAATCAAATTATTTTATTAAATATTTTGATTTGTTTTTTAAGTAGTCACACTAGTATATATAAATTATAAACTATCACAGTTCTATTACAGTTTAAATTTCTTCTGAATCAACCCAAAACTTCCAAATCAATTTATTCTCCAATAGAATTACGGGGACATTGCTGACCCTTTCACCGCATTCATAACTTGACCGTATGAGTCAACTTTATAAGGCCGAGATTATTGAATTTATTTAAGAGTAGATTGGGGAACTCGTTATTACTTTTATTATTAATCTACCGTTTAGTTGAGGTTTGGTAAGAAGTTATTATGGTGGTCCCACACTAATTGTTATACAAAGTTATATAACAGCCAGTCCCACACTGGTATTGTCTTTTGTACATTGTTGAGAATTTTATACTAATTATTTTAAACTTTATGATTTATACTTTGCTATATTAATGACAACATACTACCGCATGTATTGGTCTAAAGAGAATTGATTAGGTAAATGGAAACCCAAATAAAGTAGCGCTCTTCACTATTGAATGTGGTTCTCTGAAGGTAAGATCTGCGTAGAATATAACTCTTGAGATAGATTGTCGCCCATTTTCATAATATAGGTAGTAGAACGAATACACAGCTTGAGGGAAAAGGAATGCCATATTGAACCTTATTCTCAAATCATAACGTTTACAATCGCACGGGTTTTAAAATGGAGTTACTGCACATAGTGTGCGTTACGGTAGCGTGTCCATAGATGGCGGAAATGGAATCATTTCATGGCATTCATCTCATGGGGGATGCAGGCGCCAATACATTTTATATTGCGTTTAGATAGCGTAGGCGCGGAAATCGAGGGCATTCACGGGTTTATAATACATTAGGCCGGTTCTGATTCAATTGTTGATGTCCTTGTCATAGCCTAAATTTAAAATAAAATAAGATTTTGTCAAAAAGTTAAAAGGTTTTATCGCTAACTGTACTTTTCTTTCCAATGATAACTAATACTCATCGAGACAATCCTAACAACCCCAAACATAATTAGTTTGCGATGTTTTATCTCAGTGTTCTCATGGCCATCTCTGTCTCCACCGTCAGATCAGCTCCATGTCATCATAATTTTGCATTGCTATCCGATTTACATATGTATGCAAAATTTCAGCGCAATCGGAAATCAGGAAGTGGGTCAAATTTAGCTTCCAAGATTTGACCCACACTAAATAACTAACTAAGTAACAAACTGGGCGTTCTGTTAATTCATATCAATACTAACTAACATACATACATACATAGGTACTAACAGGGTAACTTCTCTGCCTAAACATGCGTTTCAATCCCTCACTCACTGCGAAACGGCTGGTCTTTAACTGATCACCAGATATAGCAAAATTTTACATCAATAAAACCATTTTTACCACCAAAAACAGTGAATGATCACCAAAATTAAAACTCCATTTTAATGTGACATGATTACCAAATTATTTACATTTTGCTATACTATTAAAGCAAATGACACCAAACTGGGGACATACCTGTACAGGTGTGACCGCTAGATCCGTCTGGCATATGTTTCTGACGTATAAATCTGTCAATGTATGGCAGGTATTACTCAATAAAGGATCTTGGCCTCTGAAACAAGATAACGTCACTGCCCTGGCCTATAGCAGTTATTAGTTAGTTACAGATTTATATCTCCCCATCTGTTTGCCTTTAACATCCCATGCAACCAATGGCAGAAGCTGGCTGAAGACCGACCCATGTGGCGTCGTGTTATTCATGATGGTCAATCCAAGCACGACGATGCCTGGTTCTCCTTACTAAAAGAGAAACGCACGAGGCGCCACGAGCAGGCCTCCAACCCCCGCCCACCTGCGGGAGCATACACCTGCTGCGTGTGTGGCCGAGGGATCCTCTCTCGTATAGGGCTTTACAGCCACGAACGCAAGTGTCGTAACACTCGTAACCGCGATGCTGCTTGAAACATCTGACACAGATGACAAAGGTCTATTTATTATTATTATATCTCCCCGATCTTCTGAGGATCTCAAAGGTGACGGTAATGGTGTAGTGTTATCGATGGAGCTAGCGGTAATTGATTAAAATATTATCTTCAAAGGAATGTGTCACATGGTCGCAAAATTAGTTTTATCTTGGCCATTTTAGTAACTCGCTAGATTCAATTAAAGAACTTTTTTTCATTCAGCATTTAATCCTCCAATTCTCCCTAACTTTCGCTTTAAATAAATACTTAACTTTCCTCGTCTATATCAAAATCTACTAAAGGCTTATATTTAATTAGGTATGTACCTAGTATGCTTACTTATTTCACAATTTAAAATATTTAATTAAGCTAATAGAATAGAAAGTCTCGTAAACTTTTATAAACAAGTAGGAACGAGTAAATTATTCTGCCATTTTAATCAGTGAATTAGGACAGGTTGCCTGCATTTCATAAAACTCTGGGGTCGGCACTTCAAAGTTAGTTATTAATAATTCAAAAATATTAACTTTAGTGCAGCGAAAACCCGCGAAAACGGTCGTGAAATTTAACTGTAGATGTAAAATTTAAATAAGTCATTTGGAAACGCGTCTAGTCCCGGCTCTTCGGGAAATTGCTTTCCTTACCTCTGACAGAGAGAGGGCACGAGAGAGTATTTCTATACACGCGATTTAGTTAAGGTTAGGTGAGGTACGAGAAACATTGGGACAAGAGAAACACTTTTAGGGAATCCTCAATCCTAATACTGTTCCTTTTGCCCCGAGTAAAATAAAGTAGGTGTTTTTCTCACCCCATAAGGCTTTAAATATATTATAGTTTATTCATGTATTTTAAGTCGAAGATGGCTCAACATTCTTATTTTTCGGTCTATAACGACTTTAAAGACTCAAAAAACGTCGAGCAATCTACTTAAAATAAGTGAGTGACCCGCTTTAATATACTTATTTATTTATTACCTATATCAATGTCTCACAGAAGTTTGTTATTAAAACGCTATTTAGTTTTACAGTGTTTTTTTTTCTTTTCGCTTAGCATTGAATATCATAACAGTTATTTTTATCAAAATAATGTTTTCTCTAGAACTGAAGAAGCTGTATCGTCTTGCTTCCCAGGTCCACGATGAAGTCCAAGGTCGATACGGAGTAGAAATGTGATACTCGCAAGCTTTTTATCATACCAGCAATTACAATTTTACCAACATATTTAAGCGAAAATTTAAATTTTTGAAATAAAGGAAAATTTCATAGCCTATTCTGAAAAATACATTAGATTTTGTTTTACTGTAGATGTGAAAGTCTCTGCAGGTGTGTTGTAAAACAATTCAGTATGATAAGATGTTTAAATAAATAAAAACTCATAAATTTATATTGAATCCGCCTTCATAAAACATCCATGAACTTTTTCTTTTCTTTTTTTATTTAGCCTGTTAGGGTGTAAAGGCCTCCCATCCATGAACTTAAAAAAACATGCATTCATAATAATTAATATCGTACGAGTACTCTCTCATTTCCTCTCTTTATCACAGAAATACCATAAGAATTGTATTTCTACCAATCTCCAGGCAGAACTGAACGTTAGACATTTTGCTATAAATCTTATAAAAAGTTAAACCTTTGCTACGTTTCAAGCTTTGAATATTTAAATTTATTACGCAAGGTAACTTTGTTTCTTGTTTAATAACTCAAAAGTTCCGCGAGTAAAACACAAAATTTATTTTACTTTTCCAATAAATTTTAATTTACCTGGTGCCACCTATCCACCTACCACGCTATCCAACGTAGTAACGCGGCAAGTGTGATGGGCACCTTTGCATCCGGTACAGCTCGCGGAGGTCTTTTTGAATAAAGTAGTTAAAACTATGAAAACGGATTATATCGCGTATATTGAATTTATAATACATCCCGACGTTTCGAACTCTTTACAGCGTTCGTGGTCAACGGGTGACTGAGGAAAAATTACAAAATGCAAAAATACCCACATACTAAAATAATGAACAATCATAGACTACAAACTTTAAGGCTGGTTGTACATGCAAAATCGGTTCATAAGGCTAGTTATACACTATAATTATTTTTCAAGTAAAGATATATATATATACGCGATAAAAATAAACTATGCCGGCTCCAACCCTACACCACGGACCCGAGAAGATTTAATTCCCTCCTAAATTGTAGGAGGGTATCCCAATATGGGACCGGCAACAAACTCGGCGGGACACATCTTTTCAAAACATCAGATAAGTTTAAGATAAGTTTAAGTTATTTTTTATGATTGTATATATACCATTAACTGTAAGTTTTTACTTTGAATAAATTGTTTATTCAATAAAATGAAATCATATAATATTATATATGTGTTTTTTCTCAAACATGCAATGAAATATTGATATTAAGTTTTTTATATATTAGGCTGGGAAGTATCACGTCTCGGGCGCGGCTAGACGAGTAAAATGTAATACAAAGTTGCAGGCCTAGGCCGGGAAGTGGCTTTCTCATTAAATGTGAAATGGTAATTTTTATTTGTGACACAGCATCATGGCATTCAGCCATTAAAAAAAACTACAAGCAATATTTTTGGTTCGTTATGACTTTCTGCCATTACGCTTTTTTTTCCTTTTTTGTGTTTATTTATTATTGAATAAGGGTATGAGGATATTCTTTATTATGAAATTAATTTGCGACATTTGCAGTAGAAACTCTAGGTCCTTTGGGAAGGCTGGAGGCACTAAATCTTTTTCAAAGGTTAAAATATGTGCTTATCCAATCCTTTAGTGACCGTAGGACTGGCTCTATCCTCGCTCAGCGCATTGTATAAACATTGCTATCCATCGATGTAACACAGCCAGTCTTATGGGCACACTACTAAGTGGCAGCGGCATAAGGTATATTAAATTTGTAAATATTTATAATTTAGGCCCTATAGGTTAATATAGCTTTAGTTTAGTTAAGTTTTTATTTGTAAGTATTACTTATATTTTGTACATAATTATTAATATACTATGGAGTATTTGTCCACATATGGGGTTGGCCGGTCGAAATAATTAGCAGATGGCGCCAGCATAGCTTGCCCTGTCAATCCCTAGAATTGTGCAAAATGCCCTGGATGCCAGCCCTTTTAGCCAAATCTCATAGAAAAAGGGGCAAGCTATGATGGCGCCATCTCTGCAAACCTTTGACAGTTGCCAACCCCATTTTCATAATAGTAAAGAATGATATGACTGTGACTTTGTCTGTAATGATTTGACTCGACCGCATTGTGATAATTTTACAGCAGTTGTAAAACAAGTTTCTAAAGGCAGTATATTAAAACTCCAATATAAAACTAGAGTACTAAAATGTTGATAAGAATTCCAGATTTTTTAATTTCCATTGCAAAAACATTCATAAAAGCAGATTTTGTGAAACCACAAAAATATTCGTAGCTATCTTTAGAGACAAAAAGCTCGAGTGTAGTAAAATATACGCAATCATTATATTTTTACTGGTAGTAAAAAATCTCTCAAAAGCGGGGTCTATATCACGGAGTTTACGACTCTCCTGTCGCATTTGGCATAGAAATCGTATTTACATTTGAAAACTCATTGAATTTTAGACCTAATTCGAATGCATTAAGTTACATAATGTGAACTGGTTTCTAGAATGCACTTACGGCTTTTTTGCTAAGCGCAGCCATCTTGTCACTGGGATTCCCCAAGATGGCGGCAATAATGCTCGTTATTCAAATTTAACCGTCAATTTGACGTCAACAGCATTGTTGTTTGAAGATAAGATAACCTTGAAAATGGAATAAAAAAATAGATAAAATAGCGAAAACAGAAAATTTACCTAATTTTTTTTAGATTCTAACTTTTGGCATCTTCTAACTTCTAACTTTTCCGTGTTCCTCACAAATTTATTTTAAATCATACATTATTTACTCGTATATATATAGGTAACTCGAGTATATTTATTATACTTGGCTTGATAATACGAAGAAGTAATGAAATGGAGGTATAGTCCGACAAGAAATTATAGAAAATTATTGAGAGCGCCACTCCCTACGTAACTGTCGCATTTTTGACGTAAAATGCTTTAAACATGGCTACAATTTAGTATGGTTTTTTTTAGTTCTATTTTATTTAATTTCTACTATTTTATGTCGCACTATAACAAATAATAAAACAAAGAAAAACCTAACAGGTTTATTCTTGTGTAATTATTTAGTGCACTAAATTAAATACATGTGTGCCAAAGGTTGTCCAGAAATTATAAAATAATAATAAAATTTAAAAAAATATATATATAAAAATAAATATAAATTTTACCAAGAAATAATATGATAATGATTTAATGCTATATACGGCGATTATACTTAACTGTACTAAAGGTGAATTTAGGGTACGTAGTTATGCCAATCCTAATTTTCAATAAACTGCAACATTGATAACCGGGTTTGTTAATGAACTGTCTAAATTTCAGTTTGAATCAAATTGCGGATTAAATGCCACTTGATCGCATTTGCGCGACCAGCAAGCTATTGATTTTAAATTTATAAGCAATTTATTTTATGAAACGTCAAAACAGATTGATTTTTTTTTGTGACTGTCAGCCAATCTGTTTATATTACTAAAACGATACCTTAGTTCAATACAAATAAAGTCCATTACGAGTAAGGAGTTCAAAACGAATAAAAATATTTTCTTCTCAATGAATTGGAATATTATATGCCAATATTTTGTCTCACACGTCATTTCTCATGTCAAGATAAGCTCGACTTTGCTAGAAATCTGTTTTATTTTGGTTCGTCGCAATAATCTCATTTATATAATTATTATGTTTGCGGTGCGGTATCCATTCAGTAATTGAAATCCATTATTTTGATTATATTACTTATTAACATAATAACATAATGCCAAATGCTGTTTTGTTTGACACCTAGAGAGTGTTGTCACAAATTTTACACATAGATCTTTGAACTAGACACCGAAAAATGCTGGTAGAAGATACTTTATGTTTGAATTTTTGAGGTGGAAAACACCGTTTAGCGTTGGTCCAGTACCATACTATTTAACTGTCTACCATAACTCATAAGTATATAGCTACAAATGTTATGCCACAATAAATTTTACAAAAACGACCGAATAGGTATATAGTTTTCCATTCACTCTCACTTACTCAAAATCGTCACTATTAAATATTAAATCATTTTACGGTTTAGACTCACTTGTTTTAGTCACTCGCGCGACATGTTTCGGAGAGCCTAGGTCTCCTTTCTCAAGCACTAATAGTGCAAGCAGCGTTCACGACGACCGTGTATTGCGTACTGCCGCTGCCGCGCGCCGCGTCGCTCGCTGCGCGCGCGCCGAGAAAACCGGTTGGGGGAGGTCTTGCGCTATCGTTGTAGGCGGGCACAGTGGTGTGTTTGGGTTTGGGTCACCTAACACTTGTAGCGCCACACAGCACGAACTCACTATGTCCACTACACTGTCACATCACTCACCGGCATTCTGCTGAGGAATCACAGGCTTCCATGTTGGCGGCACAGTAAAGCCGCTATCCCGATTGAAATTAGATTAAAAATTCAAAAACAAAATAAAAAATTAAATAAAAAAAATAAAAAATTCGATTATCGTCACTATTGGTTGTCATACTAGAAGGCGCTTAGCTTAGCCGCAACAGACTTTGTTAATCCCACTAAATTAAACTACTTAGGTAGATACTTGGGTAGGTAAAGTGCCACCGTAGAACATATACCTATGTTCCAAACGATCCCATTACACTGCCAGCATTGCCCCGTTGAATTGCCAAGGAGATCTGTTGGACCAAGTACGATACGGAGCGAGGATCGCAACCCCACACCCTAAGTCCAAGTTTAAACTACTTATTAACATAATAAAATAATATTTACAGTCAAACAAAGAAACTAGTAACATAGACGATTGAGTTGTCCAAGAATTAAATCTAATAAAGTTTTAAGTAACAAATTTTGCTACTAAGCATATTTTTTTACTAAATCCTAAACTAATGGACGGACTCCAATTTTCTGGCTCATGAGCGATCATGGTTATTCTGTACTTACTCGTGAAATAAAAGGAATTGCGGGATGTTTTAATCAACGTTTCAGAACCAGAGCGATATTAAACCTGAAATAATAGTAGATCTGTTCATTTAACTTGTAGATTTACCCCCTTATTCATAAAACTTTACGGGCCTGATTTAGTTCAATTATGTTTCATGAGTTTCATCTCTGTCCTACAAATACATTAGTCAGAATGACAAATAAAGACAAACGATTCATAGCTAATTCAGGCCAGTAACGCGTTTATGAATAACATGAATAATGTCAGAAGTCTGTCTATGCATTAGTATTGCATTTATCTAAAATAAAAATAAAAAAACTAAATAGCTAAATAGCTCGAGTCTTTGTACTGTTTTGATAAGAAATAATTTCGAAATGAAAAATAATCACCACCGTGTCATATCATAATACATGTCTCGTATGTACCGTTTGTGCCCAAATAAACATTAAAACATGTGAATCGCATTAGCTATATTTTATTTACGCTATTGGCATTAAAAATACACTGTATGTACATATTTGGAAGTCAAAAACAAAGTTAATTTTTAACTAGTCAGACATGCAAAACCTTGACCTTATTATTCTTATTAGCTTTTATAACAGAATCTAATTAAATCAGCTCAGTTCATAGTTTAACTAGTTTTGTTCTCATTAATCTAAAACTTCATAACCAATTATAATGTTCGTCCTCCAAAACTATGTCCGCCATTTTGTTTATTTTTTCATGAGTTCTGTTGTAACAACTCAACTAACACTGGAACTACTGCGCTGGGCCACACAACACTGCATACATGAGCTAGTATTTCAAGTTAACTTGTGGTACAATTTATAAGATACTACAAATTTCAAGGACAAACCAAGACTCACAATAATCATTTTTCATTGCTTACAAATGGAAAATCACTTTCCGCGTATGCGGTGTGCATGCACACCACTGTAAAAGCAATGATAACAATTATTTCCTGTTAAATAAATTGTGATTGAGCATTTTTCAAGGAAAAAATGGAACCTTTATAGGATCACTAGTGCGTCTGTCTGTCTGTCCGTCTGTCACATCCTATTTTCTCCGAAACTACTGGACCAATTAAGTTGAAATTTGGTACACATATGTATGTTTGTGACCCAAAGACGGACATATGTAACGTAAACAAATGAATTTTAAACATGGGGGCCACTTTTGGGGGGTAAATGAGAAAATTAATAAAATAAAGGTTTTTAAACTATATCGTGTTACATATCAAATAAAAGAGCTGGTTGTGATAATCTTAAATATATATATTTTTGTAATTTTAAAATAAATATTCCAGAAGTTATTTCAGAAAATAGCCAAAAACTGGCCCCTCCTCCCCTTTATCTCCGAGTAGTAGTTTCTTAGGTATAAAATTAAAAAAAAAACCAAAGTAATTCTTTACCTATAGATCACAGGAAACCTATTAGAAATGTGCAGTCAAGCGTGAGTCGGACTTAATTATTCAGTTTTTGATCCGACCCCTACGGACTTTTTTTTACGACAAAAGGCACTAGAGTTAAATAACTATGGATGACTTTACGGTGGAGAAACAAAAAAGATATGCTCAATATCGAGCTCAGACAGACTTTGACTATTCAGGATCGTAACCCGTAATGTTCTAAAGTTTTCTCAACAACCGGTTATCGACCGCAGACGCAGAGTTGAGCTAAAGCTAAAAGCTAGGCAACTAAACTTACAATTAGACATCAAAATGGTGTAATTTTGTTATCATTCGCCCGTTTGTCTCACTCATGCGAAATGTACGCTCGAAAGATAGCAAAATGACATCATTTAGTTATAAAAATGTACGTTTGAATTGGCCAGGTAACTCTTAATTCAGACGGGTATAAGATAGTACTTTTGACCCAACGGGCGCGAAGCGTTTCCACTTTAGCTTTCGCAAAAATGCTTTCGTATGTTTGGCTGTTTTTCCGTTTTCCGTTTTCGAAACCTTTTCAAAATGAAGGAGCCATTAGGGGTTCCAGAGGTCTATTGCTCCCAGGACCACTAAGGCCCACTTGCACCATCCCACTAACCCGGGGTTAAGCGGTTAAACCGTTACCCCAGTGTGAAACTGAATTGGTTTACATGGTAACTCCAGGTTTAACCGGTTAACATGGGTTAGTGAAATGGTGCAAATGGGCCTAATAATAGTATAGTTAGGTCCTGAATCTCGTGAATTAAACCACATCACATAATTCAGCTAACGCGATTATCCGCGGCTGGGGCCACATGCAAACGAGGTCGGTGTTTGAATTTAATTAGTCGATTGCCACTGTTGTTCCTCCCGCGATGAGCATAATAAGTACATACTAATGAGATATTTCGGACAAATTTATGCAATTTTAGTTCTGTAGTGGCCTTATCAATCGCCTATCGCCTACTATAGGTCCAACACTTATCTAAAGTGATTGGTAAAGAAGTGGTTATTTTCTAGTTGAAGATAGATGAGGTTACCGTTCAGATTCAGACTACACCAGCAATATTGCTGGAGTATTGCGGCGTGACATTGCTGCTGTCGCAAGTGTCTAGGTTCTCGTGACTCTTGTTCAATTATTTGGCTTCATAAATTATTCAAATGATATTCACAAAGCGAAATAAACTTAAACTACATTTTGTTTAAAAAAATATAGCTCTATATTGTGTCCTTTTCTCTTTAAGACAAGAACAAGTTGAACATAAAACTTCACTGTCCGTTTTATTTAATCCCCGAACATAATACAAGCCACAGAATGGCCAATGATACTGCGATATCGCCCTTTCTCCCTCAATTTCCTGTAATTTTCAAACCATTGCCTCGGAATAGTGACTTAACGGGTAACACAATGTCCTTGCGGTAATTGAACAATTAGAGTCCGGGGATTAAGGTAACATGTAATTACTTGTGTTGAGCTTTGAGTACCTACCACTCAAAGCTTAACACAAGTAAGTACATGTTACCTTAATCTACTAAGGTCGTCCAAAAATACAAAGTTTTGAATATTCTTTCTCCTCACGGTTATTTTTTGTCCATGATACGAGTGCATAGAAACTATCCACAGCAATTTTTAAAGCAATCAAACATCATTTATATTTCCAGCTATTCCTTGACCTTCATCTTTAACAAACTAATCTCAAGTATTACTAATCACATAACCTGCCAATCAGGTGAGGAAACCAGGCTTTACTGGAATTGGTCCGGTTTCTTCAGTGTTTTACCTTCTTGGGTTTGATTGCACTTATGGGCCATACACGTTTTACTGTACCTATGCTTAACTCGTTCACGTCTTTTCTGTAAGAGAATAAAAAGCTATTTTTTACACTGCACCCTTACGGGTGAGGTACATTTTTACAGAACTTGAGACTCAAATAAGGAAACATAATGTGTACCTATGTACCCAGGTGTACACTTTTATTGTATTGTTCACAGAAGAGAACTTTTCCTGAACAGTCTTAAGTCTAAGATGGTCTACCGTCGGACCAATCATTCTGTCGGAATAGTGACGTAACGACTGACACCACAGAAATAAATATACCATAGAAGACGCAAATGCATCTACTTCGCGTGTCCGAACCCCGACCAAACGTCGAGGTTGACCGTCGCTCTTTACAGTCCACGCCGCCGGTTGTAGCAGCCGGACGTCCGTGAAAACTTAAAAAATGCTTCGTTGCATGATAATTAACTGCAACAGCCCAAAAATTGCGAGCAACCAAAGGCAAGAACATATTTCCTATCACAGATAAGTAATTTTAAAATTATATTATGCGGAAATTTTGTATGAAAATGTCGGCACGCTTGCTAAATATAAATCGCGGTATTTGCATCATCTAGCGTATATATATTAAATCTGTGACTGACACAGTGTCCAGTGTTCGTGGTAATTGATTAATTAGACTTGGGATTAGGGTAACATGTACAACAAGTAATGCAATAATGCTCTAAGCCGTGAGCAGTATCAATAGAAAGGCTTTCATCATCATTTCATCTAAAATGTATATAGATATCTGAGCTAATATCAGGTTAACTTAATGGCTTGGGCTGATAAAGTGAAAAAAGTTCAAAAGTTACATCCGAGATGAGGAATTATTTCAAAAATGTGTAGCAGAGCAAAGAATGAATCATTTTTATTTTAGCACTAATTATTAAACTTATTACAAAAGAATCACTTATACCTACTGAATTTGTTAACATTACTTAGTAAAAATAGCTGCAATTCTTAATGGATAAGAAAAGGAACGTTTGGCAGCAACAGATTACTGAACACATCAAAACGTAATTAGGTCTCTTCCCCACCACGTATAATAGTCGTAAATAGAGTTATCATAATATCTTATCGAGGGTTCAAATAGTCATCCAGTGTCAATAAGCAAACAATTTAAATAAAGTTGTTATTTACAAATAACAATACTATTGCAAACGAACTGAATTGCAATGTCAATAGTTGGCGACACAGCAAACACAGCTGTGTTCCATAATTGAATATAGTGCAAACAAATAAACCTTTGTTAATCAAGTTTAATTGCTTTTCACTTTTAATTTGTTACTCATCCTCTCTGAGAAAAGGCCTTGGCCAATTATTATTTTACGGATATTATCCGATCACTTTTAATTTTCATAAATTTTATGATGATATTCCAGATATTGTATCTCATCTTATATTGATTGAAACTAACACGAATTCACTTATAATTTTTAACTAACACAGGACTGAATCGCGTAAAAACACGTTTGTTTTATGGCCTGACGTTTCGAACGTGACGTTATGTTCGTGGTCACAGGCAGACTGGCAAGGAATTGTATCGACATCTTGCTGCGCGAGTTTTGCGAACTAACCGCACTTAATCTTGAATATGAATTTGTACGCTAGGAATGTTAATATATTTTTCCTTTTTTATTGTGGGACGTACCACATTATTACAATCTATATATCTATCTAGTTTGATCATCGTTGATTTTTTCATTGTGATTTACATCTGTATATACAATTTATAGATTGTACGCTAGGGTTGTCACTTTGCCTACACACAACACTCACGACATCCGATGGTAGGGGACCAAAAGATCGTCGATGTCACAACCTCTCCTCTGTCACAACTCACCTCGGTCTCCCCTATGTGATGGGGTGTTAAGTCCCGTGTTAGTTTAAAATTATGATATTGCAGATGTCATGCAGAGTTCATCTCAAAGGCCGGCAACGCACTTACAACCCCTCTGGGGTCGCGAGTGTCCATGGGCGGGAAATATAATAGCTTACCATCAAAATTAAAATAAATCATACTAAATATGAGATTTTATGGATATTTTGTACGACAGACGAGTGTAAGACCTAATGTTTCTTGGAGCAATTTTAACACTAACATGAACTGTATCGACTTGTGAGATAAAATAGCAAGTTTTTATTTTTATTTTTAGGCGGTTCGAATCCCAGGCGATACAAGCGAATTAAAAAAAACTGTAAATG